>NW_020954599.1:40369598-40402700 GCF_900497805.2 Vombatus ursinus | reverse complement strand
TTCCTTCCTTCCTTCCTTCCTTCCTTCCTTCCTTCCTTCCTTCCTTCTTTCTTTCCTTCCTTCCTTCCTTCTTTCCTTCCTTCCTTCCTTCTTTCTTTCCTTCCTTCCTTCCTTCCTTATTTCTTTCCTTCCTTCTTTCCTTCCTTCCTTGCTTCCTTCCTTCTCTTTCTCTATCTTTGTCTCTCTCTCTCTGTCTCTCTCTGTCTCTCTGTCTCTCTCTGTCTCTCTCTGTCTCTCTCTGTCTCTCTCTCTCTCTCTCTCTCTCTTTCTCTCTCTCTCTCTCTCTCCCTTCCCTTTGTCCACATAGGGTATTATACCCTTACCTGTAGGTGCTCTGCCCAAAAGAACGCAAATTTTGAATTTTGATCACTGAAACCTCACTAGATTCTTGGGGTTTACAGGCTAGATTTTTTTCTTAAAGACCTTGCCTTAAACCCAAATCACTCGGTATCTCATTGATTGGCCAACAATAGGTCCCAGACCAAGCCCCACTTGGTCAATGTTTGGGCCCTGAGGGCTCAGAGTGAGTGTAAATAGCAATTGTTTTTTTTAACTAGGTAAAGAGGCCTCTCTGCCTCATTTCTTAACCAGTTTTAATCAATGAATGGCCATTGCCTCAGTCAAACTGAGACCTGGGAAAAACCTTAGCTTAAAAAGGCCAAGGTCTAAAATAAATAAATAAATAAATAAATAAATAAATAAATAAATAAATAAATAAAAATTAAAAGAAAAAAGTAAAAAGAATGGGGGCAGCTAGGTGGCACAGTGGATAGAGCACTGGCCCTGAAGTCAGGAGGACCACAGTTCAAATTCGGCCTCAGACCAAACACTTGACACTTACTAGCTGTGTGACCCTGGGCAAGTCACTTAATCCCAAGTGCCTTAAAAAAATGAATAAATAAATAAATAAAAGATTAAAAAAAAAAAGGCCAAGGTCTCCCACTGCATCCAGTGTGATCTCCAGTCATCTTCACCCAAATCTTTCCACTGAACCCAGGTGGCTCCAGAGAACATAGTGAGGCTGGTGATTTTGCACAACCCTCCCTTGCTTAAATACAATTCACTTGTATGTCATGGCATCACCTCCCTGATGTCATGGTCCTCTTCAAGGACAAAGGACAAACAACAACAACAACAAGGGTCCTGTAGTCTACACCTTCATATGAGGAAACTGAAATTAGAAAAATTAAATGAGTGTAGGCAGAGTTAGCATCTACCATGTAGCTTTTCACATGTAATTATTTCATTTGATCCTTACAACAACCCTAGAAAGTAGATGTTGTTATTATCATCGTTTTACAGGCAAGAAAACTGAGGCAAACAGAAGTTAAGTGACTTGCTCTGAGTCATACAGCTGAGTGCCTGAGGCTGGATTTGAACTCAGATCTTTCTTACTCCAGACCTAGCTCTTCATCCACTGTGCCACCTTTTGGTTGTTGCTGTTGTTCAGTCTTTTCAGTCATGTCTGACTCTTTGTGACCTGATCTGGGGTTGTGATTTCCTTCTCCAGCTCATTTGTATGGATGTGGAACTGAAGCAAATGGGATTTAGTGACTTGCTCAGGGTCACACAGCCAGTAAGTGTCTGAGGTCACATTTGAACTCAAGAAGATGAGTTTTCCTGACTCTAGGCCTGATATTTTATCCACTGCACCACCTAGCTGCCCAACTTAGCAACCATAGGCATAAGGTTTTTTTTGTTTGATTGATTTTTTTGTTTTTGTTTTTGAATGGATCTGTGATTTCTTCAATGCTAGAAACCCCTAGTGCAGAAATTCCCTCCCTCCAGTCAGACCCACAATTTGTCTGCAACTTGTGCAGTCTCAAAGAGCTTCCACCTGCACCGTGAGGGTTACTGGTTTGCTCATGGCTACATAGTATCCTTCAGAGGCAAGATTTTCGGAATCCAAGGCCAGCCTTCTACTTAGCATGCTGCTGCTGCTACCTGCTATTAATGCCATAAACGCAGTTAAATTGTTATTTTATGCCCATCTCAACTCCTCACTCCCTCCACCAACCCCTGTAAGGGACTTAAACCCTGAAAACTAACTGAACTGAAAGCTTCCAATCAATATAATCTAAAATAATTTCTATCAAAAATCCCTAACTCACCCAGCCATCACCACTTCAAGCCTTCCCTTTTAATTAGTAAGTACAGTCAAGGGAAACTCATTAACCCATTGTCCATGTCTGAAAACGTATGCCGTATTCTACATCTCTGCTCCATACGTCTCTGCCAAGAGTTGGGAGACACGCTTCTTGTGTTGATTCCAGTTCTGCAGTTTCTCAAAAAAAAAAAATTTCCTCTATGTCATGGTCATTTTGTAAACTGTTCCACCAATTTTGCTTATTTCACTCTATCAATTCATACAAATCTTCCAAATCTCATCATTTCTTGCGATGGCCGTTAGGTAGCACAGTAGAGTACTAAACGTATAGTCAAGGAAGACCTGAATTCAGATTCGACCTCAGAGAGTTACAGAGTGCGTGACTCTTGCACTAAGTAAGCACGAAATAAATGCTTATTCCTATCCCTCCCTCTTTTTATGGTGCAGTAATATTACATGTATTACATGCACTCAGCTAAACCCCAGTTGATGGATACCCACTTTGCTTCCAATTCTTCCATCAAATGAGATATCTGTAAAGTGCTTAGGATAGTGTCTGTACATACTAGAGAATAAATGATTGTTTCCTTTCCCTCTTTGCTACAACAAAAAAAGACTTCAATAAATGTTTGTGTACATATGGGTGTTTTCCCTCAGTCTTTGACATTTTAGGAGATGGGTCCTTTTTTTTTTTTCTTGAAGCCAAGCTTTTCTTTGGTGTCCTAAAAACACATCAAGCCACAAGATAACCAAACTACTGGATCCTCTAGGGTAAATTAACCTTTAAGTAATTGATACCTTTTGCAGTTTTAAAAATAAATAAGCAATCATAAGGGTAAATATCTATACAATTTCCAGGTAAAGAAAATTAATAAGTATATTGGCTGTTACCCTATGGAATAATGCCTTTCAGTTTGTGGTTATGAATTCAGCTTCTGAAATGGTTTCAATGAGCAGAAAGGGGGAAAAATTCCTATATAGTTGGATATAACTCATGCTTAGAAACTAGAAGTAGGGCTGAGACGTGGGGGACCTCGAGTTGGGATCAGGGTGCACTGACTAAGCAACACAGACAGAAACCCACAATCAGAACTCCCAAATACTTTACAAGTGCCATGACAGAGTGCTCCGGCCATCTGTTTGGCTCCCCGGCAGTTGACTGGTAAGTATTTATTACTTCTCAATACACTTCTTTGCTAAACCAAGATTTTCCCCCATTTGCACGTGTAGAGATGCCTAATACAGTGTCTGGTGGACAGAAAAACTGGACGAAAAGTCACGTAAAAGAAGGCGTGCTTTTGGGCATGTTGAAAAGGAACAAAGTGCTTGGCACAATAATTTTGATTAGTCTTACAACCTAGCCCGCATTATCTATTCTTAGGTCAATTTAGACACAGGGCTAGCTTCAGCAACTTGCGATCCCATTTGGAAAGGCCCGCTTGATAATTTGACAGTGTCAAAAATTCATGAATGTGCAAGTAAATTATCCCACAGGACAGCCCTTCTCTCTAATAACAAGACTAATATCATTATTTTACCCTGCATCTCTGGCTTCCTTTTCATTTGTAGCCTCGAATTTGGCAGGTGGCAGATTCAATAATATGTCCCTTGAAAGCATTGCATTAATGCTTTATTATCACAGGATTTAAATATTTCAGTATGTCCTGATGGTGGAGAAACATTGGCATCTTTGAAGGATTTGCCTGACTGATAGCAAGGGATAACTCAGGATGTGCTACCCTTTACCCAGCCTAACTTTCTCAGCTTGTGGGAAGCTGCCGGAATCATTAACTGACTCTCGGTTTATGCCATTTCTCTTTCTGTCTAACCTGTCACCTCGGCACATCGTCTGCAGTCTCTCTTTGCCTTCCTGATTTCCTCCCTCTCCGATAAATGTCATGTTTCGGGCTCCTTCTCTTCTCCGCCCGGGCTGCCTGACATGATGCTGCTATTGTGTCGTCTTCCTCCTGGGAGCGCTGCGGGACCGCGAGCTCGTTTAGAGGTTCAGCCCATCTCAGTCGCCACAGTAGCAGAGGTAGATGGCCTTTGTTACCCATCCACGCTGCGTGCCTACCCTTAACCGCTGCTGCTGCGGGCCCGTGGATTTTGCTTCCGATTTCAAAAGATGATTTATTTGGGTGAGCGAGCTACATACATCGCAGACCCAAAAGGTAGCTGGTTCTCGTTTCTAGGTGACAGTTTTGCAAATAAGAATAATATAAAAAATTTTAAAAAAATGCATTGACAATGCTAACCTCTTAGTTTTAGCTGTTCTCCATTATATGAGACTGTCAGGATGGAATTAGTGTGTTTTTTTTCCTTAGATTACACCAATCTGCTGACATGTTTGCCTTTTGAATCCACAAGATTAAAAAATATGTCAATCTGCATGCTCACATATTAATAATTTCAATACACTCTTAGTCTTTCCCACATCATGGTTCCAGGAAGTGACATACATTTATACATTTATCTGAGCAGGTCAGTATTATTTAGCATTTATAAATTGCCTTCCACTAGCTTTGGGGAGTAACTTTTCTCAAGAATCTTGTGAAGTAATTTAGAATTGGAAGTCTAGCTTATATTTTGTGTGTCATCATGGATGTATATAGTAATTTTCAAATTAAATATCTCTACCGGTCATTTTATTTTATGAGGAAATGTATTTTATCTTTATGAGAAAAAATATGAATTGCAGTGGTATAATTTCTTAATCTGCTATGTTGTAAAGATGGCAAAAACAAATTGAGAAACAATGTAATAGATAGATCTGTGGACCAGGAGTCAGCATGACCTGGGTTCACATCCCACCTTAGACACTCACTAGTTAAATGTCTCTGGGCAAAACAATCTCTCTGGCCTCATTTTCCTCATCTGTAAAATTAGGAGGTTAGATTCAATGGACTCTCTTCTATTTCTAAATCTATATGCCCATGAATATGAGGGTGGGGGAAACAGGTACATGGAAGAAAAGAGGAGCTATCCTTTTAGCTATGTATTATCACTCAACAAATTAGATTTAATAAACATGGATTAGACAGAGTGGCAAATGAGAGAGAGCTCTAGACTTGAAGGCCTGCCTGGGCTCCCAAACCAGCTCTGCAAAATTAAAAAAAAAAAAAAAACCTAGCAAAATAACCTGAGAAATATGTAACTTCCCCTCTCCAAGACCAGTTTTGCTCATCTGCAAAATAAGAATTGGATTAGATGGTTTCTAAGGTCCCTTCCAGCCCTAATATTTTCAGAATGCATTATTATGATCATATTTGCAAAAGAGGCAGCCTACCTTAGAGGACAGAGTCCTGGATTTGGTGCAAGAAAGACTTGGGTTCAACACTATCATTGTCACTGTCATAACTTCCTAACACCACTGGCAATTGTTTAGCACTTATCTACTAAGTCACGTGTTCTATCTTTAATGGTGGAAGGAGCGCCCACATCATGAGACCACAGCTGAAATCACAAATGCTTCATTGTATTTGCATTCATTTCTCTGTAAAGATGGTAACTAAGGCATGGTCCTTGCCCTCATGAAGGTTGCAGTATAACAGGGAATAATAGAACACATAGCTATAACACAAAATATAGGATAAGTGACTGAAAAAGGAATAGAGCGTTCTATGAGACCAGAGGGAAGAAAGTCCAATTTCAATAGAGACAATCAAATATTTCATGAAGGAGTTATTATTTGGTCTGGGTCTTAAAAAGTATGTAAGGGCTCAGAGATTTGGAAGGAGGAGTTTTCCAGGTATAAGACATGACATGGGCAAAAGTTGAGATATGGGAAAGTACTACACATGAGTTGAAAAAGAGGCGGGGTGGAAAGTAATACCATTTTCTTGGAGGCTGGAGAGCAGTAATATAAGCTAAGGTTGAAAAGGTAGGTGGCAGAAAATTGTGAAAAGCCTTAGATACTAAGCAAAGGAGTATGTACTTGATCTGAGCTATTTATTTATTTTTAATTTTTTGTGAGCTAGAAAATCATCAACAAATGTGAACATTTTCAAACACAAAGGCTAGTTAATGGGAATTGTACATTAATCCGTGAATCCTTTACTGACAACTTGCTCTTTAATACACATTCAATTTAACATGGTAGTACAAACATTAGCTTGTCTGTTTCTCTCTCTGTATCCCCTCCCACACCACGCATATCTTAACGTTTCATTGATGTTCTTTTTCTTTCCTCTTTTCCCTTTTTTTAATCACTGTCATTACCTCTCACTCTCCTGCCCCAACTCTCCCCTTCCAACCCAAAAATAAATGCCCTCCCTTTTGACAGAAATATAGTCAAATAAAACAAATATATGTTGTAATGCTTATAACTGGAAACATGTTTCATCTGATAACTAATCTCCATCAAAAGATGAGTCACTACTTCTGGAGTTATAGTTGACCATTACATTGATCAAAAAACTATTTGTTTATATCATTTAAAAATTAAAGTCTTTCTAGGACTTTGATAGAAAATTGGTTACCTAACACACACCTTACACCCTGCTTTGATACTTGAAAAAATTCCATCAGCATACTTTGTTTTACATTATCTTCATTTCTACATATATCTCTCTCCTACCCACCCTAGTGAACTATCCTTTGTAACTATTTTTTTAAAGGAAAAAAGAAAAAGAAGGGGAAAGCAGGTCAGTAAAACTAACCAATACATCAACCAAGTCTGACAGTGTAATTAGTATTCCGCATCCATAGTCTCCCACCTCTATAAAGAAATGACAGGGAATATTGTCTCATTACTCCTTGAAGTTAAGCTTAATCCTTAGCATTCAATTTTTTTTTCATCTTTCCATTTAATTTGAAGTCATTGTATACATCACTTTCCTGATTCAAATTATTCATTTATATAGAGCTCCCTGTGCTTGTCTGTATTGTTTGCATTCATCATTTCTTATGGCACCATAGTATTCCATTACATTCACATACCAAAATTTGTTTAACCATTCTCAATTGATAGTCATCTACTTTGTTTTCAACTATTTGCTACTACAAAAAGTGCTGCTATGAATATTTCAATGTATATGGAGACCTTTCTCTCTTTGACATCCTTGAGATATATTCCTAGAGTAGGATCTCAGGATGAAAAGGTATAGACATTTTAGTCCTTTCCTTAGGGAATCCATTGCCTTTCCAATACACTACAGTGAACCCTAGAATCTCCTTAAGAAATTGAATGTATATAGTCCCTCCCTTCTTTTGCAGAGGTAGGAGACTATGAGTGAATGTTGTAAATGCTGTCATGAATGTTCTTTGTTTAACTCATTTTACTAACCTGCTCTTTTGTCTCTCTTTTTTAAACTTTGTTTTTAATTTCCAAGGAATAGCTCTCTGGGAAGGGAATCTTTTCCAATATAGCTCAGGACTTAAGAGTAGGGGGCCTAAGTTATAGGAACATCGTTAAGGTTTGTAGTTCTGTGAAAGGATTCTCAAGCAAGATATTCCTCTAAGTGAAGAGTACAGAGAATGCAGGAATATCTCATTGTAAGGAATCTTTTTTACAAGCTGTCAGACAACAAGCATATATTAAGCACTTACTATATGCCTGGCACTATGCTAGGTGCTGCAGTTACAAAGACAAAATTGAAATTTGAAATTCACCCTTACATCATTTTCCCTTACATTTTATAAGGGGAGACAACATATTTTATATGTGTATATATGTGTGTGTGTGTGTGTGTGTGTGTGTGTACACATACATATATATGTATATACATACATATTCACACACACACACACACACACACACACATATATATATATATATATACACACATATATATATAAAATCATGTACAAAACGTTTGCCAAAATGAATGCAAGGTAATGGAAGGGGGGAACAGTAGCTGGAATGGGAGGTGGCACAGAAGGTGGTCAGGAAAGCTTTCGTGTAGAAGACAGCTCCTGAGATCATTTCAGGAGGAAGCTAAGGCTTCTAAGTGGTAAAGATGATAGGGTAGTGTCTTCCTGATTGGGGAACTCCCTATGCAAAGGCATGTAGATGGGAGACGGGATGTCATGTGTGTGTAAATACAGGAAGTCCAGTTTGTCTGAACTATAGAGTATACAAAGGGAAGGGGAGAGAAGGAGAGGGACACTTAAACACATAATATGTGCCAGGCACTGTTGCTAAGCCCTTTACAAATATTATTTTACTTGATCCTCACAACAACCCTGAAGGAATATGAAGGGGAGTAACGGTAATAAACCTGGAAAGATAGGTTTGGGCCAGGTTATGAAGCAGAGAAGTCTAGGTTTGAGAGGAAGTCACTAAAGTGTATCAAGCAAGGGTGCGAATGGGGTTGTGAATCAATTAGGGTGGTGTAAAAGTATTGCCTTTGCTGCAGATTTATCATTATTATAGTATAATGGGATTGTTTTTACCTTTCTTTGTATCCTCACAATGCATATCATTATTGTTCAGTTGTTTCAGTCATGTCCCACTCTTCATGACTCCATTTGGGGCTTTCTTGGCAAAGATACTGGAGTGGTTTGTCATTTCCTTCTCTGGCTCATTTTACAGATGAGGAAACTGAGGCAAACAGTATTAAGTGACTTGCCCTGAGTCACACAGTTAGTAAATGAGGCCAGATTTAAACTCAGGAAGATGAGTCTTCCTGACTTCAGGCCTGGCATACTATCCACTGTGCCACCTAGCTGCGCTTGCACCTGACACATAATACACACTGAAGACATACTTGGTTACTTGATTTGGCCTGCTGTCTGCCATAAGGGCCCAAGTGATATTACAGAACATAAATTTGTATTGAACTCAGCCTGGTTTTGTCAATTTCTCTAGCTCCATTGAGACTGAAGGGACCCCAGAACCATCTGGTCCAACCATCCTGAGGAAACTGAGGTCAGGGAGTTTAAGGAACTTACCCGAGGTCACATATCTAGCAAACATCCAAGGTGGGACATGAGCACATGGAAACAGGTCCTCAGACACCAGAGCTGTTTCCACTGTACCGTGCATCATTTAATTTCTTCCTACTTCTCCAGTTCTCACAAATTCAGGAAGAGATTCCAACTGCTATCATAGTAGGTGGTTCATGTTTATATAAAATGAAACTATAAAAAGGTTACACAGTAGATAAAGGAAGAATTGCTATGTAATGAAACAGATAGTGGAAGTTATGACTACATTGTCTTTGAGACTGCCACCATCTTCTTGAGTGACCTTTAGAAACCGCAACCTCTGTGCCTCATGTGCTTTCCTTTTATTACAGAAGTATTAATTCTTGCTCTCTACTTCACGGGGATATCATGGGAATTTCTTTGTAGTATGTGTTAAACTCAGCCTAATACCAAAAACTATTAGCATAATATGCTGCATCTGTAGCCCACCTGAAATTTTTATTTACACTTATGAATAAAAAAGACCTCAGTTAATTTATTATCCTCATCTTTCTTTGTCTCTGTCCTCTGCAGATGACACAGTTCCAGGTAGCTGACTGCAAGGCTTTATCAGCTGCTTACATATGTACCACATTCCATTTTAATTAGCCTCAAGATTCCAGCCTTAGATGGCTTAGCAGGGGTCCCTAATTATCTTCATAACACTAGTGATCTGCCCAGAAAATGAAGAATGAGGAAGGTAGTGAGCAGTCAGAGGCCAATGTTAAATCACATAGACTTAGGCCGAGAGACTAGAAAATTTAATAAATTACTGTCTTAAAAAAAAAAAGACTTTTATACCCTTTAACTTTTTGTTGGATGATGTTAACATTAAAGCTGCATAGGACCCAGAGGCTAATTCTTTTCCTTGTGTGTGTATGTGTGTGTGTGTGTGTGTGTGTGTGTGTGTGTGTGTGTGTGTGAGAGAGAGAGAGAGACTGGACCACATCTATGTCAATAGCTATATCTATATTTATCTGTGTATATATATATGTGTGTGTGTGTGTGTGTATGCACATATAAGCACATACATGTATGCATATACACATACATATATACACGTGCATGTATACATGTATTGCACGTCCATACATACAGATGATGTATCTATGCGCATATATATAGTATATTTTTGTACATATATAATGTGTATAATATCTAAATACATAAAAGCAAATGTACCCTGAGGCAATATTTCTGCCTTTACTATTCATGTGGGGGAAAAAAAGAAACTTCTTGTGTTACTTCAGAGTGTTAAGACTAGGATATGGATTCACTATTACATATAAGTAATACCAGAAAGGCCCAAGATTATTGATTTTTGAAAACTTCAGAATCAAGGAACCGAAGTTTTATTATAGAAATAAAATGAAATCAATTTTGCCATTCTTTATCTGATTAAAAGCAACCATTATTATGAAAATTTCTCTGAACAACTATTACTTTGAAGAGGGAAAAGGTTGTACTCTCAGTAATCCCCTTAAATCTTTGACATGATTCGTGACTTCTTGCACAAGCTGCCTGTAAATTGAAGGGAAAATCTTGCTTATTTGTTCCTTCAACTTCAACTCCCTAGCAATTTTTTTTTTTTGCTAATTTAATGAACACTTAAAAGAAGGGACTAAGGTCATGTGGTGACCACTGATCAGCTCAGCTGTTCACACAAGTCAAGTGCCAAGTTGTGAGTCTGACCATAAAAAGCCAGTTTCATCTAGTCATCTGCAGGAGATATATTCAGATTGGTTGTTAATGTGATTAATATAACACAGCAGCATAAGAATTGTCTAGTCTCCAAGGTCAGACCTGTAGATATATATTCCAGCCCCATTTGTATCCAATCTTTAAATAACAAGGAACTGCAGTAGTTAATTTGTTATTTGAGGCATTTTATGACCTCTTGCAAGTCAATCAGCTTCTCAGTGAATCGGAAGACCTGAATTCAAAACCTGCCTCAGACACTTACTAGTTATTTAATCCTGAGGAAGCCACTTAATCTCTTCTAGCCTCAGTCTTCTCATCTGTAAAATGGTTATAATAATAACATCTACCTCAAGGGTAGTTGTGAAGTTCAAATGAGATAACATGTAAAGCATCATACAAACGTTAAAGTGCAATATTGGAATGAATAATTATTAGCAATATATAAGTAAGTAATGGTGTTAAAGTATTAATGATAGCTATAATTAATAATAGTTATTATTATATTCCAATGATAAGAAAAAGCAGAATCAACTTGGTAAGTGTTGATACTTAAATCCATGCTTCATATCCACGCAAAGTCAAAATGCCCTTAGATACAATCATGACACTAAAGTTTTTGTCCTCTCCCTTTCCCACTCTTTACAAACTGAAGGCTCTAGCATTATTAATACCTGTTTCCCATTCGGAACATTCTTGAACTGTGAAAGTGATAATCCATTCCTAAAGTGATTATGGCATTCACATTTGTTCTTTACATGCACTCAGTTGTCTTTTCTAATAAAATATCAATATACTAAAGTCAAAGAATTAATAACTGTATAGAAGTCATTAATAAATTTGCATTTCAGGCTCAGTAAGACCAAATGTATCCATTAACAGTGTGGCATGAAGGAGCCAATCTACTCCACGATGAGAAGCTGGCTTTCATCTTGTCACTGATTAGATTGTGCCAATGTGTGCCTGCTGATCATTTGATAGACTCTTAACTATTAGCTAATAGTTGTCCTAATTTGATGGATTAATTTCCAGATATAGATGATAATATAAATACATCCTATTTCATTTACAATATAGTTGATTATCACAAAATGAAATAGAGACGTGTGTAGAGAAGGATGAAAAATGTAACTGAAAGCTAATTGGCTGTGAAGATTTGGGAGATTCCTTTTATTATGCAAAATGCAACTGAAAAATAAATTTTGCACACAGCTTGAGAAACAACAACCACATGCAACCTGCTGGAAAGCTTTTAAATGGCTTATAATATTATCAGATTCCTGGGATGCTTATGCACAGCCTGCTGTAATTTTATTCTATTCACTTGTCTTATTTTAGGTCTTTGATTATTTTTTATTAATTAAAATTCATAAATAGTCTGTCTTATGACCTTACAGCTATTTGCCCATCTCTTCCAAATTTGAATTTCTGCTGATTTCAAAGGAAATTCTATGTGAAAAGAAAAGAATGAGGAGAGTCTTTTTCTGACTTCCCAGTCACTTCTAATTTTGTTGAGATTTTCTGTATTAGACATTTCAATAGGAAAATGTTTCCTTGAGTCTTACGTTGTTACTTAAACTTGAAAATATTTATTGTTAAAAATACATGACTTTCTACTACCAGTCAGGGAATGCATATTCACCAGGCGCAGTAAAAAAAAAAAAGTTTCTGCCTAGTTGGAGAGAAAAATGAGGTGGCTCCCCTTGGGGGCCAGGCTTCTAGTTGTCATCCAGTCATAATAATATGGGTTCACATTTACAAGTTGTTTTGAGATTCGTAAATCACTTTCCTCATAACCTACCTGAGATAGTGTAATTCAGTCTCCTCATCTGTGAAACAGGGATAATAATAGCATCTACCTCAGAGGATGGTTTTGAGGATCAAATGGGATAATATATGTAAAATGCTTTGCAAACCGTAAATCACTAAATAAATGTTAACTTTCCCCCTCACCCCATTTTACTCAAAAGGATACTGAATCTCACAGAGGTTATCTGACTTGAATGGGATCACATAGCTAAGAAGAGTCTAAACTCAGACTCGAGCCCAGTTTTATTGCCTCCAAGTCCAAGGGTGTCCCCACTCAGTCCTATCACATCATGCTGTGTATGGAAGCTGCTGTTGTTTGTCATTCATCCTTCCTTTTCGAAGAGGACCAATGACATCAGGAGGGTGATGTCTTGATTTACAAGTGAATTGTATTTAAGTGAGGTAGAGCTTTGCAAAGTTGTCAGCTTTACTCTCCATGGTACTAAGGAAACCAACAACAGATACTCAAGATCAACAAGAAAGAACTGAACTCTCTGTTTCTATCATAGCCACCTAACCTTTGAATGCCAAGAGCAAAATGTTTAACCTCTCCTTGGATGGTAAGCAGGGAAATCAGAAGGAATGGGAAAAATTGCCTCCTTCCGTGTGGTTGGAATTGGTTCTAAAACCAGTACCAGAACACCAGATCAGGTTTGATGTTAGGATGAAATGAAGAACTTACAAGTCATTTATCAGTTAATAAAAAGATGTTTATTTTTCCCTATCACAACAAGGATACAGCAGAACATAGTTTCTCTGGACTCCAGCTCCATTTTGTCTTCATGTGGAACCATGTCTAGTGATTAGAGCAGAATATGATGAAGGAATTGATACTTTGAATGGTCTTCAGAAATTTAAATTCCTGGGTCTCAGATTCCATGTGGCTGAGACTTTTTATGTTCTCAGGTGACCAAGAAGGTATGTATGGGAAGTGGGCCAATCTGGTCCCAGGGACAGCCTCATCTCCTCTTAGGGAAGGTTAATCCTTGTCCCAGGAAGGGGGAAGGGTAGTCCTAATCCATGTAGTGAGCAAACCCTAGGAGGTATTAGATGTATCATACATGTATCTCTCAGTAGCCATTCAGATTGCATTGATGCCATCTGGTTCATTCCATCTCTAGCAGGAAGAATTATGATAGGATTTTCAATACTTTTAACCTGATTTTATATAACTCTCATACTTGCTGAACAAAAATTCAGTTTCCAATGAGATCACAACCATGATATATAACCTAAGATAACTCATATAAAATCCCACTATAAGAGTTCTAAGGCATCTGATTTGTTGTTGTTGTTATTGTTGTTGTTGGAATGGGGAGGGGGGAGGAAATAAGCATTTACATGATGCCCTACTATGTACTAGGAACTATGCTAAGTGCTTTTTACAAATGTTTTTTTCATTTAATCTTCACAATAACCTCATGTGGGAGGTGAATGCTATTATATCCCTCGTTTACAATTCAGGAAACTGAGAAAAATGGGTTAGATAATTTGCCCAGGATCACACAGCTAGTAAGTATCTGAGGCTGGATTTGAACTTGAGTTAATCTTAACTCCAGACCCAGTGCTTTAACCACTGTACCACCTAACTGCATTAATGGTATATAAATCTAATGAGTTAACAACTAGAAAAGTTATCAGGCTTTGAGAGCTGGAAAAGAATAAAAAAAAAATGACTAAGAACCCCCCCCCCACTCCCCCCCAGTCCCAGCTATGGCCTCCCATTCTCCATTCAAGTCAAGGAACCATTTACCATCTCTCTCACATGACTCCCCCCACCCCCAACTGATCAACACCTTTAGACTGATTTCTGTCCTAGGAAAATGCATATAAGAGGCTCCAGGTAAGGCAGAAATTACTGTAATTTCAGAGTCTCCTTTTCTCTGGAGCTTCCTGTCTTATTCTTTACTTTTACTTGGTCTTGCCATTTGGTGTGTGTGCACTCCTCAGGTCTTGATGACTTCTCTAACTTCTGACCTATTTCTTTAGTTAATCACCTTCCTGCTTTCTGTCTTACCTGGCCTCTGAGTTCCTAGTCATGCAATGTTTGACTCTATATGGTGTAGCGCAGTCTCTTCATCTTTAAGATGGGAATAAAAATAGCACCTACCTACATTCTGTTCTAACTTGGTCACTTTTGGTCCAGCTTTCTGTCTTGCTGCCACTTCCCTTCTCGTTATCATCCTAGCATGGGAGTGAAATCTAAGACAGAGACAATCTCATCCTACAATTTCATCTTGACTCCTTTTCTCCAGTTTTCTGGAAATATCTGTGGGCTACTACTTTGTTTTGGATGCTTGTTTCAAAGTATAGGAGAGTTTTTAAGCTAATGTGGTTGATATGTTGAAGGTAGAGAAGAAGTTGAAGAAGGTATTTGAAGGGTATTTGTTGTATAAGATCAGAATAAAAGATGATAAAGTGTAAGAGAAGAGGGCAGTTTTGGCGCATAGTTAAGGGGAAGTGTAACACATGTATACATATATATGAATGTATTTAATAATATACATTAAAATAAAATAAAAGTAAATATATAAACTCAAAAATGAATCACGATAAACAGGAAGGAAAATATGGAGTTGAATGGGTTGTAGTTTTTTTTTTAAAATTGATTTATACATGTCAACTCTTAAATGGCAATATTAAAGAATACACATATTTCCCAGGATCCAATTATATGCCAATTAAAGATGGTCATGTGCTAGGGCATAAAGAAGTCATAATCAAATGGAAAAAAGCTGAAATAAATTCATCCTTTAAGATTCTTTTCAGTTTATAACCTAGTCAGTCTTATAAAATGACTATAACACTATTAAACAACTATTAAACAATAAACTGTTAAACAATAAACCATTTCTCTGACCCCTGCCCTGTTATAGTCAAGGCAGGGGTCAGAGAAATGATTTATTGTTTAATATTTTCAGTGTATAGAATTTGTTTTAACAAGATCAATAAAGCATTACTTCAATGGTCATTAAATGGAAAAAAAAATAGGATTAGTTTAGGTACTTCCTCTTCTACATTTCTCTACATCTTAAAATCCCTTGCTATCATCCTATACTGTCTTCTTCTGTCCTTTGATAAAGAAGTTGTTCTGTGTCCTTGATCCCATTCCCTCTTTCATCTCCTCCTGCAAATTTCCTCCAAAATTATACTACATCTGTCTTTAATCTTCTATCTCTCCTTAGGTACTTGTGTCCCCCCCACCCCCATTCCAACAAAAAATGCTCAAGTCTCTCCCATCCTTTAAAAAATAAAACAAAATTCTCACTAACCCTATCAGCCTCACAAGATATCATCCTATTTCTGTTCTTTTCTTCACTAACAAACTCTTAGAAAAAAACTGTCCAATTTCGTCATTCACACTTCCTCTCCTCTCACTCCTTCTAACCTTTTATAATCTGAATTCTAACCTAGTCACTCATCTGAAACTGCTCTCTTTAAAGTCACTAATGATCTCTTAATTGCCCAATCTGACAACCTTTTCTCAGTCCCCTTCTATCTCGACCTCTGCAACATTCGACATTGTTAAACACCCTCTGCTTCTTAATATAGTACTCTGTACCTCTGTACTCTATGGGTTTTCATGATACTGAATACTCTTGATTCTCCTCCTACCTGTTTAAATGTCCCTTATCAGTCTTCTTTGCAAGATTCAGCATGCATATCCCACCCACCCCCAATTGTGCGCTCCATGACTTTGACTCAGCCCTCTGCTCTTTCTTTATTTCTCTATACTCTCACACCATTTCATCAACTGTCATGACTTTAATTATCATCTCTATGCAGATTACTCTCAGATTTATATATTTAATACCTCTCTCTTGAATTAAAGTCTCACATCACTAATTGCTACTGGACTTTTAAAATTGATGTCCCATAGATACCTCAAACTTAACCTGCACAAAATAAAACTCATTCTCCTCCCCCTCCAAAACCAAGATTTTCTTCCTTAACTTTCTATTTCTGTCAGAGAAACCACCATCCTTCTGGTCCCTTAGGTTTACAACCTTGGAATCATCCTCAACTTTTCACCTCACCCCACATATCCAATCAATTTCCAAGTCCTATAGATTTCAACATCTCTAACATTCATCTAGTTCTCTCAATTTACTCAGCCATTAATTCCCAGTTGCCCATGTGCTGCATTGCTGCAGGCTAAGACCTAATCGTCTTCAAGGAGGTGCCAGTGGGTCAACAAGCACCCTGACTAAGGGCACTCTAAGCCATCCATTAAGGAGATGTTGTCAGTCATCTCAATTTGGTGTTAATGGGTTTCTCTATGCCTTCCATTGAGAAATCTAATCAAGTCCTAAATAAAGGACTTTAATCTTTTAAACTTGTTAAGTTGCCCTGGTCACAAAATTCTACAGAAAAAGAAATAGTCAATGGGAAAGGATCAAAGGCAAAGCTAGGTGAACATACAGCATAGTATGGTAATCCAAGAGACATGTGCTCATGTTCCAAGCAGATAAAGTTGAAATAATCCACAGTACTGGAAACATATATATATATATATATATATATATAATTTTCAGTTTTTAAAACTATTTGGAAGCCTATCTGGAATCTGGAAGGGTGGCAAAGTGAGATGTTACCTAGAGGCAGCTTTCCTCCTTACTGCCTCAAATAAATAACAGCCCCCCGAATGCAAATAGAAGAAGAAAATTGACAAAAAGCCAAAAATTCACAAGATAATTCTTAGAGACAAAAAAACTTCAGAAAAAGTCAGTAGCTCTTTGCTGATACTTCTGTCCCAGCTTCCTTCCACTCCCAAAAGTCCATGGCCCAGGATAACCTCATATTCCTAAATCAATTTACAGATTTAGTGTTATACCAATCAAATTTTCTAAAGGGTTCTTTATGGAATTAGACAAAGCAAAAACAAAATTCATCTGAGAGAATAAAAGGTCTAGAATCTCAAGGAAAATCAAGAGAAAAATTACAAATGAAGGAACCATAGATAAGACATCAAACTATATTATAATGCAAAGGTAATCAAGATGATTTAGTGTTGCTTTAAAAAAAAAGGTAATTTAGTGGAACAGATTAGATAAGGAAGAAACAGAAGCAATTAAAAAAACTGTAGTTCAATTTTTGATAAATCCAGTAACACAAATTACTGAAGAAAGAACTCCCTTTTTCAGGAATTGCTAGGAAAACTGCCAAGTATTTTGGCAAAAAGAACAGAACCTTTTTTGGGGGGTTTTGGCCAAAAATTAGAACTCAACGAACAGGTCGGTCCATAGAGAGGCAGCTAGGTTACTGCTGTTTGTCCTTTGTTCTTGAAGATGACCACGACATCAGGGAGGTGATTCCATGACATAAAAGTGAATTGGATTTAAGTGAGGGAGGACTGTGCAAAGTCACCAGCCTCACTTTCTCCTCCTGAGCCATCTGGGTCCAGTGGCCATATATGAATCAGGACAACTGGAGATGGCCCAGGATGTAGTGGGAGACCTTGGCCTTTTTAAGCTAAGGTCCTCAACAGGTCTCAATTTGACTGAGGCAGAGGCCTTTCAGTGACGGAGACAAAGAATGGCCTCTTTAAAAAAAAACAGATCTGAGAGGGGAAGACCCTCAGGGTTTCTGGCCAAAACAAATAATTTACATTCATTCATTCTTTCTTTTGGTAGCTAGGGAGAGTAATAGATAGAGCATTGGGAGTCAGGAAGCCCTGAGTTCAAATCCAGACTCATATACGTAATAGCTGTGGGACCCTGAACAAGTCATATAACCTTTGCCTTAGTTCCCTAATTTGTGGAATGGAGATAGTAATAGTACCCTACCTCCCAGGACTGTTGTGAGGACCAAAGAGATAATACTTGTAAAGTGCTTAGCACAGTGGTTCAGTTGTTTTTCAGTTTGTGACCCTTTTTAGGATTTTCTTGGCAAAGATACTGGAGTGGTTTGCCATTTCCTTCTCCAGCTCATTTTATAGATGAGGAAACTGAGGCAAACAGGGTTAAGTGACTTACCCCTCTGATCAGACACTCAATTCCCCCTCAGTCTGTGGGCAGGAAGCTCAGGAGGCAGCTGCCGCCCTGGGGCCAAGCTCAGGGAATGGGACTGGGACCCCGTGCTTATCTCTCACCACCACAGAAACAGACTTGTCCCACTGACCTTCTAAGTTGTCTTTGGTGTTCATGGGTTGAGAAGTCTGGAAACTGCCACAGCTGCCTGACATTCAGTCCTCTGAGGCCTACTCCAGGTTCACTGTGGTCTGTGCGCCCACACCAAACTGCATTCCTCAACCAGCCCATCATGATATACCTTTCCAATCAACCATCCAGGTTGTCTTGGGCTGGAAGTTTGTTTCACTCTGTTTTTTTGTGGGTTCTGCTGCTTTAGAATTTGTTTACAGCCATTTTTTTTACAGGTATTTGGAGGAGTTTGGGGGAGAACTCAAGCAAGTCACTGCTTTCACTCTGCCATCTCGGCTCCACCCCCCTTGAATGTATTTTTAATGAAACACATTAAGGCTTTTAAAGACTCCATGACAGAATTTGGATGTGGATATTCAGTCATTAGTACAGATGGTAAGTCATACGTAACTCCTCATTCTCCACTATTCCTGGTCATAGTTTTCCATAAAGCTTTTATTAAGAATCCATTTCATGTGCTGGAGGCCTTTTTCTATGCATTTCAATATTTTAGAAGTGTCATAATCACATTAAATTAAATATATAATATATGTACATATATATATATTTAAAACTGTATGTAATAGATTCACTTGCAAATTCGATCTTTTTTTAAATTTTTTTTTTGCTTTCTTTATATATGGAAATGCTCATGTTTGTTTTGTTGATGATTTCTAGTTCAAAATACATTTTAAGTGACCCCAGTCTCAAGCAATCTAGACAAAGGGATCTACCCCCCCCCAACCCCAACCAAGTCTGTCTGAGTAAAACAGAGGGGCTGGCATTCAGCTAGATTAGATTCTCTTTGTGGGGGCCATCTTCAGTCGTCCTGATCCATCTCTGGCCACTGGACCCAGATGGCTCCTGAGAAGAAAGTGAGGCTGGTGACCTTGCACAGCCCTCCCTCACTTAAATCCAATTCATTTGCAAGTCATGGCATCATCTTCCTGATGTCATGGTCCTTTTCAAGAAAAAAGGACAAACAACAACAATATTTTAAGTCATGGTGTCACTTATCCTCCTTCACTACATAATCAGCTCATGTGCCTTTCTAGCCATACATGTACCTGAATCAAATGTGGAATTAAAAATTGGACATCCTAGGCTGGGTCTTCCCTTTTATTAGATGGGTTTTGATGCAGTCCTGTCCAAAGAGAACTGGATGAACAAGAATGACTCCTTCAGGTCCTTTTAGCCCCATTTCACTGAGATCCACCATTCTAATCTTTCAATTCAACAAGTGTTTGTCAATTACTTTCTATGTGCCTAGCACTAGAAGATTAAGAAGAAACTTGAAGGTCTTTGCCTCCAAGGCCCTTACATGTCCCTTTTATTTTAGGGGGAGAAGGAGAGAGATTGGAGGGAAGAGCATAGACAAGTTAAACCGTCAAGGAGTCCCCAAAGAGAGCAGGCTCCCAAGAAGACGACATATAGCTCAAGCTTATTTCAGTCCCAGCAATAAAGCACCTATAAAAGTAGCAATGTAGTTAGGTAAAACAGTAGGCCAATTCCCTAAAGAATTCATACAATAGCTAGCACTTTGGGGGCTAATCTACTGCTCATTTACTCTGTCAAAAATTATCACACTGAGGCCTAACAACATAAGTCTAGCAAGCAAAGCTTAGTTTCAGCAGTAAAGACAGATAGGAGATGCAGAAAACATACCACACGACTTTAAACTTTAAGTAAATTTAATCCTTCTCAATATAAGAGATTAACATTCCATTATTGAGTTTTTGGTATTTTTAAAGGGATTTATTGGGGAGTAAATTCTGGTAAAGATAGGAATTCTCTAGCAAAAACTACTTAAGCTGATTTAATCTGAATAAATCTGACCTGGCAAAGGCTAGCAGAGTATTGTAAGATTTTGAGATCTTAACCAGTATTACCAAGAGTACCTATTTGTACTGGAGTGAACCCCTCAATGACAAAGCTGGAGGTTAACCCAGGATCACTCAGTGCCTTGTTGTCCTCTTCCCTTTTCAAGTTGACTGAAGAGGCACAAGGAACAATCTTTTTAAACAAAACAACAACAAAAAAAGATTCACTGAGGTATTTCTGAAAGGACAAAGTTGCCTTTTAGAGAGCTGAAATTACATTTGGAAACTGTGTGTTTCTGTCGGTAAATGTAGTCAACAAAATTGTTGCTCTCTTAGAAATGGTTTGTTTGTGATAAGTGAGCTTTCTGCCCGTGGACTAAACCCCAAGAGAAAGTTTTCATCACCAACATTTTTTTTCTTGGACTTTGGAAATTAGAGACTTCTGATAATGTACTTGTCTCTTCAGAGGCTTGAGAATGTTCTTAACTTCAGGGAACTTCTGGGGCGGATTGTGAAATAGTGATCCCACAAAAACTCTCCAAGGAGTGGTTGGGAATGTTTATTTATTGGGACATTGACCTTCTGAAGTGGCACTGGCTTATTAAAAGTTTGTAGAATGTTTCTCAATTGATCTTGTCAGTGCCTTTGTTCTGGGAAGATTGAAGGGACTAGATACAAGTTATTAAGAATTTTCATTTATTAAAGCTAGCCTTCTGAAATAAAATGACTTGATTGAAAGGAACAAGCAGGGATATTTTTCCCCCAGGGCTGCAAAATATTAGCAGTTTTCTAAGATGGGTAGATCTGCCATCCTATTTATATGAAATAGGGCAGACCATAACTCATTCAACACTCTCCCCCATTTTAAAATTGGGTATCAGTGCATCATATGTCCCCTCATGCTCTCATGCCTCCTTTTGTGGGATGACTATTCCTCAATCTGCCCTAGAAGATCCATGAAGTTAAGAACATTCTCAGGTCGCTGAGAAGACAAGTACATTATCACCTAATTCCTAAAGTCCAGGAAAATAAAATGTTGGTGATGAAAACTTTCTCTTAGGGTTTAGTCTATGGGTAGAAAGCTCACTTATCACAAACAAACCATTTCTAAGAGAGCAACAATTTTGTTGATTACATTTAAGGTGTTAGTGTGGAGGGAAAAAAATAGACTTGTTATCAGAATATGATGTTTGTATGAACTGTGTTGTTGTTGTTGAGTCACGTCTGACTCTTTTGAGGTTTTCGAGGCAAAGATACTGAAGCGGTTTGCCATTTCCTTCTCCAGCTCATTTTACAGATGAGAAAACTGATTAAGTTAGTTACCCAGGGTCACACAGCTAGTAAGTGTCTAAGACTAGATTTTTTTTCTTGCTTTTTGGTGAGGCAATCAAGGTTAAGTGACTTGCCCAGGTTCATGCAGTTAGTAAGTTTCAAGTGTCTGAGGTCGGATTTGAACTCAGGTCCTCCTGACTCCAAGGTCACAACTCTATCCACTATGCCACTTAGGTGCCCCTAAGACAAGATTTTTAACTCAGGAAGAGCACTGTGCCACCTAGCTGAATGATTGTACTTCTCCCTTTACCACACACCCCCCTTCACCCTACCCCTGTTGATTATAGACTGAATACTTAAAACTTAGCTTCCTCCATCCTCCTTATGCTTAAGGTCCATCCTACACAAAGTCCTGCTGCCCACAAGCCCACAAATGTTGTACCTAACAGACAAATGAGAATTTTTCCAGACTAACTTCCTGGTCCCTTTTATCCAATCTGCAAATGATCTCAGCTGTATATTCATCTGATTTTAAATGTTGGAAAACATTCCCAGGAGGGAGGGAAAGGAACTTGAAATTTAACCTAAATGACTTAAATTAGGGAAATGTTTAAAAGATTGTAGCCACTAGAGGGGAGTTCTCTGGAGCTTCTAGCCAGCTCTGTCTATCCTGCCCACCTTATAACTTAGTCTACCTAGGAGTTAAATGCATTTATATTTATTGAATTGAATTTAGTTGAATTAGCATCAATACCCAAATTCTTCCATTCTTCCTGACCCTCCCCTGCCCTTTCGCTACACCTCCCTTTACAAGTACCAATATTGTTTCAGCAAAAATAAAGTCACTGCCAATGAAAAGCTCACTGACTTTCAAACCTGAGTTGAAGATTCAATTCTGCCACAGTGACACTGTGACAGTGGGCAAGTCACTTCCCCAAGTGGGGTGGTTTCCCAATTCCCCAATACAAGGGGTTTGGACTTAGTTGAGCCTACAAGGCTCTTCTCTCTTTCAGCTCTAACAATCTATGATTCTGTGGGTAGTACGCAAAGTCTCAATGTCTTTGAGACTTCAAATAAAAAATCCCAATACATAGGACCTTCTATAGGAAAAAAGGCTAAAAGGGTTAAGTCTTAAAGACAAGAAGCCTTGGTTGGGAGTATTTAAAAGACAGTCTTCACCCACTTAAAGGAAGGATTCTTAACCCTTTTGTGTGTGTCATGAACCCCTTTGATAGTCTGGTAAAGCCTATATACCCCTTCTCAGAATAATGTTTTAAAGTAATTGAAAGAAATACTAAATTTCAGTTATAAAAGTTCATAGACTCCCTAAATTCTGTCATCCATGGACCCTAGGTTAAGAACCTCTGATTTAAAGAATTGTCCCTTGTGGAAGAGAATGAGTAGGCATTCTTTTCCTTGTAGAAATGTAACATGAAAGGCTGTTTGAATTGCAGTAGGAGATATTTATACAATATAAAGAAAACTTCCTAATTATAGTACAAAGTCTTCCAACCTCTTTGAAGTAGTATAGGATCATAAATCAAAAGGCTGAAGGGACCTTAGCAGTGGGTGTACTGGGCATGAAAACTAGATGGATTTTAAATATTAGCCTCTTTAGATAACTCTACCTTTTCCTCATCAGAATTGTTTCACTTAAGGGCTTTCCATCCTTCCTTGGCCATTGAACCTTAAGCTATGGCATGCTTTCTCTCAACCTTTAAAATTTGCTCTCTCCAAATCAAGGTTGAAGAGCAGAGTGTCTTTCCTCACCATCACAAATTCTCAGATGGAGTGCCTATCCACTGACCCAAGTTTCCTCCACCTACCCCATTTCTACATTATCAACCAGTTACTACAGGACCAGCATAGTAATTCCCCACCTTGGTTCTTTTACCTTATGAATGATGAATTATCCTTATGGCAAGGTGAGGAAGTGTTAGGTAATGCTTTTGGCACAGGAAACCATTCTAACAGATGTATGGTTAATTGACTCCATCTCTACTGAAGAATCATGCTCTTATGCCTTCCTGGTACAGCCCACCCAGCCTCAGTGACAATTATGGTTTTGTTGTGAGAGTTTCTCATCCTGGATTCCATAGGACTCAGTGAATTTCAGACAACTATTTCACGTACTGATACTTTCACATAATATATTTCACATTGTTATTGTTTTGTCCTTCATTCTCGAAGAGGACCATGATATCAGGAAGGTGATATCATGACTTGTAAGTGAATTAGATTTGAGGGAGGACTGTGCAAAATCACCAGCCTCACTCTCTTCTCTGGAGCTATCTGGTTTCAGTGGCAAGATATAGATCAGGATGACTGGAGATAACCCAGGATGCAGTGGGAGACCTTGGTTAAAGCTAAGGTCTTTCCCAAGTCTTAGTTTGACTGAGGCAACACCTATTCAGTGATTAAGCCTAGGTAAGAAATGAGGCAAAAATGGCCTCTTTTACCTAGTCAAAAAATGAAAAAAAAAATTAATCTGGGAGGGGAAGACCCTCAGAAATAATTGCTATTTACACTCATTCTGAGCCATCAGAGCCCAAATAATGACCGAGTGAGGCTTGCAAGTCACAACACCTTTTTCCTGATGTCATGGTCCTCTTTGAGAACTAAGGACAAACAACAGTCTGTGAGTGGCAGTAGCTGCCCTACTGGGGAACCAACTGGCCAGTTCAGTTGGACATTGTAGTTCAGCTCCTTCCCTTCATTCCTTCCTTCTTTCCTTGTTTCTCTCTCTTTTTTCCTCCTTCCTTCTCTTCTTTCCACCTCTCCCTCCATCCTCTCTCTCGATCCACATAAGGAATCATACCCTTACCTGCAAGTGCTCTGCCCAAAGGAATATAAATTTTGATCACTGAAACCTCACAAGATATCTTGGGGTTTATGGGCTAGATTTCTTTTTTCAAGTATTGTGCCTTAAACTCTAATCACTCTGGCTTTCTTTGATTGGCCAACAATAGGTTCCAACCCCAAGCTTCACTTCATTGTGTGAACTCTGATGGCTCAGAGTGAGTATAAATAGCAATTCTTTCTGTTTTGGCCAGAAACCCTGAGGCTCTTCCCCTCACAGATTGATTTTTTTCTTTGTTTGTTTTTTGACTAGGTAAAAGAAGCCATTCTTTGCCTAATTTCTTACCTAGCCTTAATCACTGAATGGGCATATATTTCACATATAGATGTTTTTAAGACCCTAAGAAATGCTTTTGAGATTTGGTGAGTCTTTTCAATGATTTTGATGTCATAAATCAAAGTTCACACACACACACACACACACACACACACACAACAGTTGGATACTACAATGTCCAATCCCTTAATTTTTTACAAGTGAGGAAAGGGGTTCAGAGAGATTAAGTGACTTGCAAAAATTCACACAACTAGAAAGTGGTAAAATCACTCTAGGAATGGGGAGAGGTAGGGGAAGAAATGACCTATACATAGATAAGTAAATTCAAAATATATACAAGGTAAATTTCCAGACAGTGAAAGAACTATATCTGGAGGAATCAAGAAAAGTCTCATGTAGGAGGAGGCACTTGAACTGAATCTAAGGGAGAAAGGGTTCTAAGAAACAGGGGTAAGCATAGAGAGTATTCTAGGCTTAAGACACAACCTGGAGAAGGGAGAGAAGGTGCTATACAGAGAACAGCAAGTATGTGAGAACATATGTGAGGGGGAATAGTAGGAAATGAGGCCACAAAGATAAGTTGGTACCAGATTGTGAAGGTATTAAAACGTTACATCATGACTGGGGGTTATAGTGGGGGTAAGGTGCTTTTATAACCAGAAGTCAGACTTGCATTTTAGAAATATCAATATAGCATCCAGGTGGAAAATAGATTAGAAAAAAGGTTAGGACTGGAGGAAAGGAGACCAATTAGAAGATTATTGTAGTGGTCCAGACAAAGATGATGTAGGCCTGAAAAAGAGTATTAGCCCTGTGAGTGGAAGGAAGGAAAAATGTGAACAAATGTTCTGGAGGTAGTTTCTGAGGCAATTGATTAGATTAGGGAGAGGGAAGAAGAGTGAGAGTGAAAAGGCCAAGATGATTAAGATTTATACCCAGACTGCTGGGGCCTAATTTCCTCTCCTGAAAACTTAAAGCTATTAACCATAAATTCTAGGTCCATACTTCAAAAGAACTTTCCAAAGGGGCAAACAATTCTTTTCCTATTCATATATACATCTCCTATTAAAGTACAATAGCTTGGGAGGGGGGTGATACTAGTTTGAAAAATTGTATGTCAAAGCCTCCTTCGTATCAGTGAGCAAATTGCCTTTCTTTGATTCCAGAGCTTTGTACAGTATCTGGTGTACAGTAGGCACTTAATAAATGCTTGTTAACTGACTGACTGACCAGGGTTGCAAAGACCTTTAACAGTAGAAGCCTTTAGCCTTCTGCCAGGGCAAGGCAGGGTACACCTCTTTCTACCTTTGTTCCTTCCTGTTAGAGGTGCAAAAAGGAGTTTCTTCAAATTTAGACCCTCCTCCTGGAAATTTGAGGAAATTCTCAGTGACACCTATCAATTCAAAGTCACTTTTCATTGACTGTCTCGTTTAAATTTCTGTGTTACAAATATTTTATGCACTTGTATAGACATCTGAGACCTTGAGTTTTGGGGCTCTGTTATTAGATTTTGTCACCTGTGATTTTCAGATAAATATTTACAAGGGTTCTTAACCTGGGGTCTCTAAGCTTTAAGAAAAAATGGATAACTATGTTTCAGTATAATTAGTTTTCTTTAGTATCCCGAGTATTTTATTTCATGCATTGAAAAACATGAGAAGGGTTCCCTAAGCTTCACCAGACTGTCAAAGGGGGTCGATGCCACAAAAGAGGTTAAGAATCCCTGCAGAACAAGTTTGAGGGAACTGTTGCCTCATTGTAAAGTCTCTTCCCAGCTTCAGAGAGTAGATGAAAGATGAATTCCTGATTCAACTTGCTATCATGATGGGTAGAATTGTTAGAAATAAAGAAAAGGTGAGCTTATGTAAAGGCAGGCATTATCTCCAAAAGCCCAGGGCTCTTAGTTCATCCCTGTTTAAGGGGGGAAGAGCTTTCAACTTTAACACAGGAAGGTTTTGAGAAGATAATCATGCTCTGGTAGAATAAAGAATAGAGATGCTGAGGGGAGATGGAGGAAGTTAAAGCACTCTCAGGAAATGAATGTGCAGTTAGCACCACTCAGAAATAATAATGCATCGGGAGAATGCGGCTGATGAGAGTGACTGAGGAAATTGTGAGAGCTCTCAAGTGTCAATGAGAAGGCATGTGTCACCCATAGGGTCACACCACAAATTGCAAAAGGAACAAAGAAGAGTTAAGAACAAGGGCACACCATGAGGAAAACCATAATCTGCGATGGGTGACTTACTTCTGAAGGGAACAAATGGAAAGAAAAACTATAAATATGTGTAGAAGAGAGAAAACAAACTACACTAACCTAGCCTAGATTCAGACTCAGGCTAAAAGGGCACAGCAGGTATGTAGATTTCATTAAAGAAATGTGACCAAAAAATAAGATGGACTTGTCATATGGGGAGAAGGAACATAACCTTTGGACAAACCCAGTCCATTATTGCATATTCTGGATGCCAAGGGAATATGAAGAAGGTCACCAGCCCTTTGGGTGGATGCTCTATGATGAATTTATGGGACAATTAGCGTGAGAGTCCCAAAGGCAGGGCAGTCAATAAGCCTGTGTGCTGGGCACTGAAGCTACAAATAGAAAAAGTTAGTGTTTGACCTGGAGGAGCCCATATTCTGCCAGGGAGATAGAACATGTTCATAGATAAGTAAATGCTGTATATAAAAAAAGGAACTGGACCTGTCATCTCATTGGCATAAGGAACTTCTGGATATGGAAATCCCATGAACCAATGCAAGTAGGCACATTCTCTGAAATGTATCCTTTTAGAGAGCTGTCTAGAGCATTGTGAAGATCATAGGATCTTGTACATAGGATAATGTACATACATAGGATAATGTAGTTATAGGTCTGGAGAGCAAAGGTTCATAGATGGAGACAGAGGAGACCTCAGAGGTCAACTCCCCCATTGTCATTTATTTTTAAATTACTTTTTAAAATATAATTTTCAATGAACAAAAATAGATTTTTCTCTTCAGGTCATTCCTTCTGCCACCAAGAAAGAAAAAAGAAAAAAACCTTTTAACAAATATGCATAGTTAAGCATGATAAATTCCCCATGTCAAAAAAAAAAAGTCATATTCTGTACCCTGAGTCCATTTTATAGATAAAGAAACTGAGGACCAAAGAGGTTAAGTGACTTGTTTAGGATTACACATGTAGTAAATATCAGAGACAGGATTTGAACTCATGTCCCCTCAGCCCAGAGCTAGCAATTTTCTGCCATGGCTTGTGCAACACTCCCAAATGCAGCCCAAACCAGATGAAAATGTAAGTGGGAAATAAAATAAATAAACACAGAATTGAACATAGATAATGTTAATATGTGGTTTTCTAAATCAATATGCCCCTACAGGGATCCTTATGTATTTAGTGGCCCCTGCATCTGGGTTTGATATCACTACACCACACCATTGAGTGAGCTGCCCAGGATCCACAGCTAAAAAGTGTCAGAGGTAGGACCTGAACCCACGCCTTCAAAGTAGTCTCTCTTCCTCATTCTGCCTCTTTCCAGGGCATGTGTGTGTTGGGGGGGTATGTGTGTGTGTGCACATGTAGGCAGATTACATGTGTGTATATGTGCATACACACACATGCATATATATAATGGTGTAATCCTCAATCCATCCCAGTTATATTATATGTAATCTATGTATAATGTGTATATGTGTATATATACACATATACACATTATACATAGATTACATATAATATATCTGGAATGGGTTGAGGATTGCATCATTTTGGGAACAGAATCACAGTTCCATTGGCACATCAGAGCAGATAATATATTATGATGTAACACAAATAATAATAATTGTTGATTACCTGTGTTGGATTTGACTGGTAGCTCTGTTTATCCTTTATATTCTAGAAAAGCTGAATGAGATTTACGTATTCCTGTCCATACATTAATAACCATGGATATCAGAGATAGGTATAGGTGCTTACAGCAGTAACTAAATTGACTGGCTTCTCATAGAGACTTCAGGTTTAATTGTTTTGACCTCAGGTAGGGGAATTGGGATTTCTACCCTCTGTTTCTGATGACTCTGGCAAACTAGCAGCTCAGCTCTGTTATGGCTGGGTTCTCTAATAAAGAAAAGAGCCAACTCCTAATAGCCATGTTTAGAAAATTAATTAATGATGAAAACTTAGCAGTGAAGTTTGCATTACTGCCACTTCAATATACTCCATCAGGGAATGTCTTTAGTAGAAAATAACTGACACTAGGTAGCTGCTAGCAGTGGCCAGGTTTGGACTCACCCTGAGATAAGGTGACTTGGTGTGAACTAAGACTTCAAAACAATCATCCGATAGTAAACATGTCATGCCCTCTATGGGCACTCAAAAATATGTAATCTGCGATGATTATGACAATAATGAACAAGATCAGGTCCTGCAAGTAGCGTCTAGCGCCATTAACTGAAAGACATGTACTTATTAGGAAGGATGGGGCTACCTCCTTGAAACATGCTGGGTGCAAATTCGTGAACCTGGCTATATACAGGTCAAGGATTTGTAGGGGAGAACAGGGGATTGTTGAGAAGATAGAGGTCTCATTCTGCAAACCAAGTATTTTTACAGTCTGACAAGAAACTATTTTAAGTCTCTGTTAAGGAACCTTGTTATATTTTGTTCAGAATGGTCTGTATACCAAAATTTTCACTGAAAATGAGTTGAGAAAATGTACCTCCCTTCTTTCTTTACAGAGAAAGCAATCTATGGATATGGAGCACAGCAGATACTATCAGACCAAGTAGATGTATTATTATTTTTCTAAGACACACACATATCCTCTCTCTCTGTCTTGGTCTCTCTCTGTCTCTCTCTCCCTCATCATTCCCTTCCCCCACTTCTTTTCCTTCCTTCTTTCTTTCCTACAGACAGATAAATAGATAGATACACTGATTATTAAGATGGTAATGATAGAATCCTCAGAAGAGTCTTGTAGGTATAAGGAACCGCAGTTGATCATTTAATCTAAGCTCTTTCTTTCTTTTTCCTTTATTTTAAGAAATGGCTCACTGGATAGGGCAGGGGAATAGTTATACTTGGAAATGAAAATGATATTTTAAAAAAACTATACAATTTTAAAATTCTGTGTAACGGATAGAGATTCTCTTAAAAGTAGCTTCCGGAAGGTTTACATAAGAAAAAAAAATTTGAACTGAGCCCACTGCAACTTTAGCTAAGTTCTAGATCAAAAGTTCTAGTAATGGATAGAACCTAAGAAATAATCTAATACATCTCCTTCATTTTAGAAATAAAGAATCTGAGGTCTGGAGAGCTTAAATAGCTTCATTCTTTTTTTTTTTTTCCTTTGCCTAGGCAATGAGGTTAAGTGACTTGCCCAGGGTCACACAGCTAGTGAGTGTTATGTGTCTGAGGTCAGATTTGAACTCAGGTCCTCCTGACTCCAGGACTGGTGCTCTATTCACTGTGCCATCTAGCTGCCCCTGTTAAATAACTTCAGCCAATAAACATTATTTTCTGTAAAACAGGAGGCAAGATCCTCAGCTAAGAGGGTGGAAAGAAGGAGAGCCATGGAAGGTGTGAGGAGGATTGAAAAGGTTTGGAAGAACCACTACAGAATGCGATCTAGTGAATTGATAAGAAAAGTATAGAAGGATTGCCCAGTAGCAGTGAAGGCCCAGTTGAGGTTGTATAACATAAATTTGTAGTGAACCCAGTCGGAATGGTTGTGTGATTTTCTCTACTTTCACTCAGCAAGCATGTATATAGGAGAGAAAGTGGCAGACTGTGAAAGTCATCCATCACTGAGGCTTAGCAAGGTACAATGGGCAATATGATAAGGGGGTCAGGGACTCAAGAGGACACCAAGCAGTCATGATGGGGAAAAGAGGAGAGAGTGACTAATGAGAAGAGATTGCCCAGGACAGAACTGAGGGGTAAAGGAATTAGAAGTCATGGTGTGGAAGAAGAGGAGGGTTTTATAAGGGAAGGAAGAGGGAAGGGTGGAAAGTCAATAGATTATGGTCAGATAAGGGGGTTTCAGAATTCTTGAATATGGAGGTGGCGTATTTGTGGGTGACAGCAAGATCAAAGGTATGACCAACTTTGTGTGTGGCTGAGATGGGGTGGAGGAGTAGGTCATGAAAACGGAATAGGTTAAGGAATGGAGTGGTTAGGGCACTTGAGGAAAAGTCAGTATGCATGTTGAAGTCCCCTAATTTAAAGAGGGGAAAATTGTGAGCTAGGTACTGAACTTATTAAAGAAGGAAGGGGAGTGATCTGAAAGTCTGTAGACAGCAGCTACTAGGATTTTAGTTGGGTGGAAGATATGAATAGTTTGAACCTCAAAGGAAGAGATATTATTAGATGATGGAGACAGAGGGACAACTTGGTAATGGCTATGGGAGGCAAGGTGCATTCCTACTCTTCCACTTAAACCAGTGAGCTGAGGGGAATGAGGGAAGGTACTGCCAGTACTGGAAAGAGAGCCAGGGAGGTTGTCATTCGCAGGGGGCCAGGTTCTAGTGATAGAGGATGGAAACAGTGAGAGAGGAAAAAAAAATTATGATGAAAGCAAGATTGTTGCCTATGAAACTTGTCCAAGATCACATGGGCAGCAAATGTAGGATTTGAACTCAGGTCTTCTAATATCCTGTTCTCTTTCCACAATGTCACATGACCTCCCATGGCTAAAGGATCATTGCTTAAAAACAAGAAGGAAGAAAGGAAGGAAGGAAGGAAATCAGAGAGGGAGGGAGGGAGGGATGGAGGAGCAATGACTGGAGTACTTCTTTTCAAAAAATAAATAACAATTTAAAATGTTTAAATGAAGTAAAAAAAAAAACTTCCAGGATTAAGTATATAATATATACTTATATATATTATATATATAGTTATATATACTTATATATATTATATATATAGTATATAATATATACTTATATATATTATATATATATAGTATATAATATATACTTCTATATAAAAATTCATTGTTATAAGGGATGGCTCTCAAGGGGAGGAGAGGAATACAGGAAGAAATTTAGTTGATATAGAAACAAACTCTGTGTGTATGTCTGTGTGTGTCTGTGTATGTGTGTGTAGACAGAGAGACAGACAGGCAGGTAGATAGACAGATATACTGATGATTAAGATGGTAATGATAGAATCTTCTATAGAGTCCCAGAGGTATGAGGAACCTCAGTTGATCACCTAATCGAACCTATTTCCCGTTACTATGGATTGATGGACAACATTCCCTGACAAGTGATTCCCCAGTCTACAGCTGAAAACCTTATTTTAGACATGTTATTTAACTCTCAGAGTTTCATCTTCCTCATTTATAAATTGGGTCATTTGTATTATCTACCTCGCAGGGTGGTTGAGAGAAATGTGCTTGGTAAAGCACTATGTAAATATGAGTTATTAATACAGCCTAGGTTCGTTTTTATACTGCTCTAATTAGGAAAGTTTCTTCTTCTTCTGTGAATTCGAAATCTTCATTCATGCAAATTTCCCTCATTGGTTCTAGCCTTTAGGATCCTAGCTCTAAATGTGGAAGGGACCGCAGAGCCAACCCTATCATTTTAGAAATAATAAAACAGAAGCCCATGAAAGACGACTTCTCTAAGATCACACAGTCAATCTTAAAGGTGGAATTTGAACCCAGGTTCTCTGCCTATAGAACCAATGTTCTTTCTACAGTACTACATTGGCTCCAAAGGTGGGAAGGAGGTAGAGGAATCCAAATTTCTCTTCCATATCACTATCTTTCAAATTTTAGAAAATTCTTCCCTTGTACAGGATAAACAATCTCAGTTTCTTCAACTATTTTGTTCTAGAGTCAGGGCTCCTACCCCATAGCAAAAAAAGGGGGTAACAGGGGGAAAAGACTGTAAAAAGATTATAAAAAAGAGCAATAGAAGACCCTGAGTATTCACATTGGTTACAAGTAATAAAACTAATTTTATAACCATATAGCCTAATTTGTCTTTTCTCCATGGTTAGTATTCTAAGAACAAATTCACCCTAGGCATGCTGAATACTTGAAGAATTTGTAGGATTTGAACTCAGGTCTTCTAATATCCTGTTCTCTTTTCACAATGTCACATGACCTCCCATGGCTAGAGGATCATTGCTTAAAAATAAGAAGGAAGAAAGGAAGGAAGAAAGGAAGGAAGGAAGGAAGGAAGGAAGGAAGGAAGGAAGGAAGGAAG
>NW_020954599.1:40290226-40369588 GCF_900497805.2 Vombatus ursinus | reverse complement strand
AAGGAAGGAAGGAAGGAAGGAAGGAAGGAAGGAAGGAAGGAAGGAAGGAAGGAAGGAAGGAAGGAAGGAAGGAAGGAAGGAAGGAAGGAAATCAGAGAGGGAGGGAGGGAGGGATGAAGGAGCAATCACTGGAGTACTTCTTTTCAAAAAAATAAATAACAACCCAACTGGGTTCACTACAAATTTATTTTAAATTGTGAAAATTGTGCCAGGCATATCAGTAGTATGTGAATGATCTGCTTTCTGAATCATAGCAAGAGATCATAAACATGGTTGGAAAAGAACCCTCTCCTCTCCCCAGTGACATCCTGGAACCCCAGACTTTCATCACATGACTAAGCCCTTCCCTCCCTAAGAGATTGTGGCTTTCAGATGTGAACTCCCTCAGCCCAAGCCCTCCTGACCTCACACACACTCAGCATCATCGCTTTCTATCTACTCCTTTCCACTTGTTAGTCAGTCAGTGAACAAGCATTGATTAAACACCTACTGCATTCCAGGCACTGTGTGATGTGCTGGGAATAAAAAGAAAGGAGGAAACAGTCCCTACTCTCAAGGGACTGACAATCTAATAAGGAGAGAACATGCTGTGTACAAACAAGATTATACCGAATAAATTGGAGGTAATCTCATTATCCTTATCATGGTGGGGAAGGGGTATAGAAAAAAAAGAAAAGAAAAAAAAAAGTATTGAAATCATCTTCAACACTTAACTAGCTCCTTAATTAGCCCAGGGAACTACACCTGAATCTCGGTTGTAACTTCCTGGTGGTCTAATAAAAAGATTGTTTAGGAACAGTTCAAAGTTCCTCTGATTTTTGCTTGGTGGACCAACATGGTTAACAAAAAGGCAGGGAAGCCGTACCCACTGAATCAATGCTATATCCCCAGTGAGTATCTTTTCCATGTAATGGCTGAGGAAATCACTTTTTGTCAACTGTTGTACAGTCAGTAAGTGTCTCATTTCATTCCAATCCCAAACCTGAACCACCACACAGACCAGAGTCTGGCCTGACCTACCTCATATCTCACATGAATAAGATTCATTTCTTAAATAAACAAGATTCATAACACATAAAAATATCAGGGAGATCTTAGAAAGGAGACAAATACCCATTTTAATCAGATATAACTACCTTTCTGAATCAAGGGGGGGCAGCTCATTCAACATCCCTAAATAAACATACTGAGGGACATTACAAGCTATTAAGATGACACAACTATTTGGATTTCTAGTATTAGCAGATCTCATTGGCAGGACTGGGGTGGAGGGGGGTGGTGGTTTTACAAGGCTTACAAAGGATTTCCCCAGGATTACACAGTACAGGATGCAGTTTGCATCACCTAGCACACCTCTCACTTCTCAGCTTTGTCAGCCTTGCTTCTGTATTCGTGCCCAACTCTATAGTGTCCTCAGCTCCCAACAAGGTTGTTGAGATGAATTTAATTGAATTGAAGGACGATAAAACTGCAATTGAGGATTCTCTAGAGAGGATCGGCCTCTTATTCCCTTGATGTATTTAAATGAAAAGATTTCTCTCACCTGAGAAGAGAATAAAATACAATTCAATTCCATTCTCTTATGGAGAATCTACTGTGTAGGTGTTCTGGGTGCTTAAGGACTTCAAAAATGAAGGAGGCACTGCTTTCACCATCCTTTCTAATCTAGCAAAGGAGATAAAACATCTATACAAATATCCACAACTGGTTGCCATAATTTGGTAAGTTCTATAGGAAAGGAACACATTTATTTTATGTTTATTCTCGATGTATACTTCTATGTGTACTTGTTGTCTTCCCCAATAGAATGTAAACTCCTTGACACTTGAGACAGCGCCTAGCACATTGGGCGCTTAATAAATGCTTATTAAGTGATTAAATGATTGATGGAGGAGATGCCTAGGGATGGCTCAGATGAAGTAATACCTGGAGTGAATATCAACCCCGACTCTAGGGAGCCTACAGTTAAAATGTTTCTGAAATTGTAGTAGTTTTAAAACATTTAAAACATTAAATGATCAAGGAAATTAATAGAATCAAATAAGAATAAATAGCTTAAGATGGTTAACAGGAAACTTAAAGATGTAAGTCTAAATTCATAAACCATACAGATTTTCAATCATAGGATTCTGACCTGTTTTATGTTTTTTCTTTTGTTGGTGGTGGTAGTGTTTTGGTTTTAGTCTAGACCTGTGATTTTGTGGGTTTAGGAAATTGCTGCTTTGGAAAATCTCCGTCGATGCAAGTAAGTAACTAACTTGCCAAAATCTTCATTGTCATAGAAGACTGACTGGGAGATCCAGTAGGTTAACTCATTTGCCCATGGTTACACAGTTAGTGTGTGTCAAAGGCAGGATTTGAATCCAGGTGTTCCTGGATTGAAGCAGACTATCTACTATGCCAGGCTGCCCCTATAAAACCAGAAGAAAACACCTAAAAGAAAAATTATGAAAATCCCCAAACCAGACTGAAAACTCTCATGGGGTCTCTATGTTTATCACCTATGTGCTAGGCAGATTTAAAAAAAAAAACTAACCAAAATAAATTAAAAATTAATTTTTTTCAATTAACAACCATTTCTTTTTTCCTCTCTTATCTCTCCCTTCCTCTAAAAAAAAAAGAAAAAAAGAGAAACAAAACTCTCCTTGTAACAAATATGCATTGTCAGGTAAAACAAATTCCATTATTGGCTGAGTCCAAAAATATGTCTCAAGAAATTTATAAAGTTGCAGAAGAGTAAAACTGTGGTCTGAAGCTATAGTTTGATTCGCTATTCAAAAGGAGTTTGCAACTAAGAAAGAACTTCAATATTTCTTAAATTATCAGGCTGAGTAGTTCTGGTTTCCCCATTCATCAGAACGTGTTGGAATCAGTCAGCCTCAGTTGGCACTTCTTGCAGTACTTACCTGAAAATGAAACATTAACTCCAAGCTGTATTGTAGAAAATTATTGACTGCCCTTCCTTAAAACAATTCAACTTCCTACCTAGTTTGAAAGGCATTTCTAAGGTGAGCTTTGGGCTAAATTATTTTCATATCTAAAACCTCTACAAATGTGTTTCTGTAACTACCATGGCCTTCTCTATCTCGCTGACTGGTCTGCTTAACCCTTCTGTTTCAGGAGCTTTGAATTTCCAGCATGCCAGGCTAATCTCTTTTGTAGGGGAGGTCAACCTCAGAGGCAAGTTCCAACAAGCACATGCTGAAGAATTAATTTAAGCTATTTATAATCAAGCTGCCACATAAATGTCGACTGAAGCAAGCTTCCCTATCTGAAAGACACCATAATTCCAGGTATAGGGCTCTAGCTGCCCCCTTTGAAAGCCAATACACGAACAGAATACATTATTTCTCAACTATTCTAATCTAAATGAGTGTTCCTTAAAGGTGAGTGCTTAGCATAAAAGTCTTTAAAAAAAGAAAAAGAACAAGTATTTTTCGTTTGTGTCCCAGATGATACAGTTACTGTAAACCCATTGAATGGACATACCTCAGGTATATGGGGGTGTCAGAGAACAGAAAATTCTCTGAGCTTTTAATGCCAGGTAGTTTCATGATGCCTTATACTTTTCAAATCTGGGTAGGGAAGGAAAATAGAGTTGATCAGAGCTGAATCTCCAGTTCCAATTGAGCCTAGGTCAATAATTATTAGAACATTGTAAAACCCTCAGAGAAATTCCAAAAGATGTTTTCTAACGGTTTTTGAGATAATCAGAAGTTTCAGGAATCTGTTTTCTACCAGCATTTAGAGACTAATCCAGATTCTATTTTAATATTGGACTCCTTTCCTCCTCCTCTTTATAGAATCTGCCTCTTAACCCTATTTCTAGGAAGTATCAACACCATGGATGCTCACTGATTCACGATAGAGTCTCACATGATGAAATGTAGATCTGACAGTATCACTCCCTGTGGCTCCCTCATGCCTGTGGAATAAAAATACATTCTTTGGTTTGGTATTTAAAGCCTTTAACGATCTGGCTCCTGCTTACCTTTGGAGGTGTATTTCAAATACTTTGGAATACATATTACTCCACCTCACCTAACCATGTTCCAGACATACTTGGTAAGTAGGCATATTGGCCTACTTTCTGTTGCTTGGCATGCCATTCTCCTACCTTTTTGACTTTACACAGCATCTCCCAAGGGTGAATTTAAGTCGGTTCAAACCCTGAGCTGATGGTTAAATTTTCAGCATGAGCATTTAAACCTCAGAAATCAGCAAATGCTACAAAATAAGGGCTTGATGTTTTTGTTTTGTTGAATATCTAGTTTTTTTTTTTAAAAAAAAGATAGAGAAAACGTTAATAATGCAGATTAAATGAAAAGTCTGTCATGGGCACATTTTATTTATTTTTTTTTTAGGAGAGCTGGTTGTTAAATATTTACCAACACAACACTGCTATCCTGAATCTCTAAAATGCACTCCCTCTTCACTTCTACCTCAAAGAATGAATCCCTGGCTTCTTTCAAAATCCCTTAAGGTGTCAAATACCACAGGAAACCTACCCGGATCCATTTTTGCCCCTAGTTAATAGTGTCCTCTTGTATCTATTTTGTCTTTACACATATAATCATAATAGCTAACATTTATATAATGCTTACTATGTGCCAGCTCCTGTGCTAAGAATTTTATAATTATTATCTCATTTCATCCTCACAAAAACCTTGGGAGGTAGGTGCTATTTTTATCCCCTTTTTATAGACAAGGAAACTGAGGCAAACAGATGCTCATTGACTTGTCCAGGGTCAAACAGCTTCAGTTTCTGACTCTTTGTGATCCCATTTAGGGTTTTCTTGGCAAAGATACTGGATCAATTGCAATTTCTTTCTCTAGCTTATTTTATAGATGAGGAAACTGAGGCAAATGGGGTTCAATGACTTGCTCAGGGTTGCACAGCTACTGAGTGTCTGAGGCCAAGTTTGAACTCATGAAGATGAATCTTTCTAACTTCAGGCCTGGCACTCTATACCTCATACACACAGCTAGTAAGTGAATTTGAACTCAGTTCTCCCTGACTTTGGGCCTAAGGCTCTAACCTCAGCACCACCTAAGCTGCTCCTATGTACTTGTTACTTAACCCCTGCCCATATAAGTAAGCTTCTTGAAGACCTAAACTATTTAATTTTTTTTTTATTTTTGTATACCCATTCCCTAGACTGTGCATTCACAAAAAGCAATTAATAACAGTTTATTGAATTGAATATAGTAGCAGTTTGGTTAAGACATGTAACTGGTGGTGTTTTTCTAACTGGTGAATAGCTACCCCTTTTTCAGACTTAAAGTGAGTACTGTATAAGCTATCATTGAGACTTCACTCCACATAGAGATGAACTTGGCGATCAAGTCTTGAGATTTCTTTCGATTGCTTTTTGACATCCAGGGAGATGTATGTGGATAGAGCTGACAAAGTCTTCTCCCTCAAGTCCAAATGTGATTGAAAAGGCTACTCTGTGAAAAAGCAATCCCAACCTAACCAATTTTATTAGGAATTTGACCTTTGGGTAATGACAAAACCTATTTCTACAGAGCCTGCCACTGTTTGAGTGTCATCATAATTCAGTAGAGTATTTTTGTTCAAACTTTGCTTACCTTTGATTGCTTCATCCCAGCAAAGTCCATCTGTTGCTGTCATTTCACAGCTGATGGTCCTTGGGGTGTAGCATTGCTTCAAACCACGCTTCATTGGAATCAAAGATAACTTGAAACACCTACAGAGTGCATTTCAAACTAACAATGTGTTGGAAAGTGGGCAAGAATCAGAGGGGAAAACCTGCCCCTTCTTTGTATCTGTAAGAAGTCTTGCTTTCACCGTGCTATTGTGAAATACAGGCAACCTGATTTGGTAGCTCTGTGATTTTATAATTGTGGGAAGCTCCAGGGGAAAAAATTCTTTTATCAATGCAAATCGGCATGTTTACTGCAGACTGGGATAAAGAGGGGTTAAGTGATTTGCCCAGAATCACAGAGCCAGTAGGTATAAGAGGCTGGACTTGAATCCAGGATGTCCTGGCTCCAAGGTCAGCTCAGCTCTTCATCTATATACCACATCATGCTGTTCCTCCAGCTTCAGAAGAAAAGAGAAGGTATGGCATGTGAATAGTTGGCTGAAAAGATGGTTTTAGAGAAAAGGATGACAGTTTTAGTACAAGAATGACAAGGTTTTCCTTCTCTTCCTTCCTTCCTTTCTTCCTTCCTTCCTTCCCTCCTTCCTTCTTTCCTTCCTTTTTTCCTTCCTTCCTTCCTTTTTTCTTTCCTTCTTTCCTTCCTTCTTTTCTTCCTTCTTTCCTTCTTTCTTGCTTTCTTTCCTTTCTTTCTTCACAGGAGAGAGTGTAGCTGCTAAGGGCAGGAATTAATTTATCATTACTGTGTTTTAGTCTAACACATCTTTCAATTTCTTCTTTTTCTTTTAACGTTTTAGTGATATCTTTTAACATCACAGTCATTTACAGATATAACCCTCCTCCCACCTCCCCCCATCAAAGAAAATAACAATTAAGTAAAACTATCCCACACCATCTGGCTTTATATTTACATTTCTAGTTCCCAGCACAGTTCAGGTACATAGTAGGTGTGTAATAAGTACATACTGGCTGATTGATTTGATGCCTTATGTAACATCTCAGAACTTTAATCTCCTACCTCTTCAACAAAAGAAGGGAATTGTATGGAAAGAATATTAGCCTACGGAATTTTAGGTCTGGTCAAGAGGGCTTTAAACTGAAAATGGAGGAGTTAAAGAGGGAGAAAACTGCTTACTGTAATAGAGAAATTACGAAGAAAGGAAACCATGTGGGAAAAGATAATGAATTCAGTTTTGGACATGTGGAATTTAAAAGTTCTGTAGGACATATAATTCAAGATGCCTATTATGCAATTGGAGGTACAAGATTGGAAATTAGAAGAAAGATTAGGTGAGGAAAAGTAGCTTTTAGAATCATCATCAGAGAGATAGTAATTGGATAAATGTGGGCTCATACCACTAAGTGGCAAAATGGATAGAGTGCTGGGCTTAGAATGAGGAAGACTGAGCTTCTTGAATTCAAAGCTGACCTCAGACACTTACTAACTGTGTGACCCTGGGTAAGTCACTGAACCCTGTTTGTCTCAGTTTCCTCATCTGTAAAATGAGTTGGAGAAGAAAATACCAAAACACTCCAGTATCTTTGCCAAGAAAACCCCAAATGGAGTCACAAAGAATTAGACACGACTGAACAACAAGAGCTCATGAGATCAGCAAGTGAAATAATACTGAAGGTCAAGAGAAGAGGACCCAGGAAAGGGCCATTGTACAGAGAGAAATTCTGCATGTATTCTCTCAGCTAAATAAGGAAGCAGAAAGCCTGGAAAGTCTTGGCCATGTAGGCTATCTTTTCCTTAAAAAAGCAATGAGACTTAAGACTTGATTGTTCTGAAAACTGAGGCTTGAATAGGTGATGTTGCTTAAGATATTAAAAACTTACTACAAAAGTAGTTAGTGCTCCTTAGGCTTGATGAACTCCCCACTGTTGTTTGTCCTTTGTTCTCTAAGAGGACCAATGACTTGAGCATGAATTGGATTTAAATGAGGCAGAGCTGCTGAAAGTCATCAGCCTCGCTCTCTTCCAGAGTCATTGAAGTCCAGTAACAAAAGTCAAGATGACTGCCAATGTCCTGGGATGCAGTGGATGACCTTGGCCTTTCTAAATTAAGGTCTTTCCTAGGTCTCAGTTTGTCTGAGGCAACACCCATTCAATGACTAAGGCTAGCTGTATGACCCTGGGCAAGTCACTTAACCCTTTTCGCCTCAGTACTCCCCGCTGCTATGTAAGTCAATACACTCACCTGACTGGATGTATCTCCATGGGGCATTGGAAGGTGATGGGGACCACATCCAGATGATCCAACAGCATATTCTTACTACGCATCCTTTTAATGGTATGGTTGAGGAAGCTGATGTGTTAACCATTATATCCTTTATAAGCAGGGGTACACTGAAGCTGGCTTGTACTGGCTTGCAGGAGCTGATTGTTAAAATTTCAGTGTGAGTATTTACACTTCAGAAATTGGAAAAAGACTACAAGTAAGGGTTTGATTTATTGTTTTATTGATTGTCTAGACTTAAGAGAGTGATGGAGGAAATGTTAACAAGGCAGATGAAGTGTGTGTGCCAGACATATTTTTTTTTTCTTTCCAGAGAACCAGTTGTCAAACTTTTATCATTGTACTCCTGTCTACAAGTGTCTCATTTTGTTCCAGTTCTGTGCCCAAACCACTGAGCTGGACTGAGTGAAACCATCCCTAAACACAAAGATACCTATAAAATCTTACACTAGTATTTCAAAACTCAGCTGAGGAAACACAAGAAGCAATAGTTCACATGACAAAGGCCTGGGGATTTTAATGGATTGCAAGTTTACTCTCTATTAATAGTGTGACACCTTAACCAAAAAACCCTCGTGCCAATTTGACTACATAAGCATATAAAATTCAGTGCAAGGCAGGCAGATCACATTCTGGGTACGTTCTGTCCTCATTAACCCATATCCAGAGTTTTGTGTTCACTTCTGGCCATCACATTTTACAAAGGACATTGACAATGAGGCACATTCACAAGAGAACAATCAAAATGGTGAAAGGGACTTTAATCAATGACACATGAGGATTGGTTGAAGAAGCTGGAAATATTTATCCTCAACAAAAGGGGACTAAGAGGGAACAATAGAGAACTGTATTGAAGTATTTGAAAAGTTTGGAATGTTGCTAAGGGTTTCATATTGTTATGCTCACCCCCAGAAGGAAGTGCTAAGAGTAGTAAATAAAAGTTAATACAAGGCACTCTTTGGCCTCATCTAAGGTTGTTAACCTGTGGTCTGTGCACTTGGTTTAAAAATATATATATTTTTTGGAACTGCATTTTGATATCCTAGGTATTTTATTTTATATATTTAAAAATGTTCTGAGAAGGGGTCTGTAGGCTTCATAAGACTGCCCAAGGGATCTCTGTGACACAAAAAAAAAGGTTAAGGAAACATTCTTTTCCCAAAGTAGAATGGCCTAATTTATGTGTTGGTGAGTTACCCTGCACTGGAGCTCCTCAAAGGGAGACTGGACAACTGCTTGTTCCATACACTGTCATATCTGTGCCTGGGTAGAAATGCCCTATTTTAGATGCCCTCAAAAGTCTCTCAAAACCTGAGACTGTTCCTACAGGTATATTGTTACCCCAAATGTTTTAGTTCCTTGCATTAGGCCATAATGTAATAACAAATGAGTATTTTCCCTTTTGGTTTTCCACCTAGGGCAAATCAGCCAAAAGAGGTCAGACATACAAGGGTCTGCTAGCAAAGAACTCTGGCTCCATAATAGATTGCACTCATGATGTAGAACAATCTAGTATAGGGAAAAAAATGTACGTATTTGCTATTCCTTTGGTGTGGGAATACCAAGTTCAAATCTAGCCTCAGGCAGGAGCTAGCTGTATTACCCTAGTCAAGTCATTCACACTCTGAACCTTACTTTCCTCATCTGTATAATGGTGATTATAATATCTCTAAACTTACTTCACTTAAGTTGTTGCGAGTATCCAACGAGAAAATGTTTATTAAGCACTTTGCAACCCTTAAATTCCTATAGGAACATCAGTTACTATGACTGTTGTTATTACTATTTTTACTTTTGTTATTATTACTGTATTATTTATTACTAATAGTATTCTTGGTACTTCCATAACTACTATATTCCTAATGGTGCCACGTATATTTGTCTATTCTTAACTCTTCTCATTCCTCTTCTGTGATGCTATAAGGCTTATTTTTTTATTGTGGAAAATTGCAATAAACTCTTGATTTTGCCATATTAACTTCTAAAAATGCTATGTTACTGCCTTGGATCCAATTTTCTTTCTTGAAAAAAAGCACTTGATTATTCTGTTGAAATTATCCCCTCTTGAAGTTTCAGAGACTATACTGCCTTCTCATTTTTCACTAAGTTGTTTAAGATATGCAGAATTTAATAGTTTTCAGTCTATAAATTCAGGAATTGGGATATTTAAAGGCCTCCCTAGTCTTAGCCTTGCCTATACTAATCACAAAGATTATGAAATCTGCCTAGGGAGGGTACATTTAATATTCATTTTCCTTTACTGTACTTTTTGCAAACCCTTCGGCAAGAGTAGGCCTGTATAATTAACTAGCACTGTGGAATTTGTGGTGCATTGAGATTATTACCCTTTCAAAAAGCCCTTTTCCAATACTTCACCATGACAGAAGTGACCATGGATTTTCAGAGGTTATGCCAGTGGAGCACAAGCTCTGGCCCTTACTCAGACTTCATGTACTTGACCTCTCTGTCATGGTTGACCCCACAAGCACCTCCTCCTTAGATCCTTTCTTTTATCTCTAGGTTCCTCTCCTACCTCTCTGACCACTTCTTTTTTTTAAAATTATTATTATTATTTAGGCAATTGGGGTTAAGTGACTTGCGCAGGGTCACACTCCTGACTCCAGGGTTGGTGCTCTATCCACTGCACCATCTAGCTGCCCTTCTGACCACTTCTTTTAAATGTCTTTCTCTGGATCATCATCCATTTCCTGCCCTCTTAATGTGGGTGTTCTCCAGGGTCTCTTCTTTCTCTAGGCTCCTCTCTCTTCGTGATCTCATCAGCTCCAACGGATTTATGTATGAAGACTCTCAAGTCTATATAGCCAGGCCTTAACACTTTTTCCTGAACTCCCTGCATGCCCCATCGACTGACTGCTGGATATCTTTTCTTACATGTTCCTTAGGTATGTCAAACTCAAAATGTCAAATCCAGAACTCATTCTCCCCACCCCAAGCTTTGGGGGGAGATATCCCCCCTCTACAAATTCCTGGGAAACTTCGCTTTGTAAATTTATGAAAACATCCTTCCTTCCTTATAAAACAGAGAATTGGGTTCATTAATATTCATTTTTATCTTCAGTTTCCTTGTTTGTAAAATGAAGATTATAATATCACTTATCTCACAGGGTTGTTATGAGGATAAAATGAGATAACATGGAAAGAGCTTTGCAAACCTTAAAGTACTATATAAGCATTGTTGTTACTATTATTGTTATCATTATTATTATTATTATGTTGTTGTTGTTGCTAAAGGCTAATCCTTTTACTTTAGGAGGAAAGTGGAAAGTACCCATGTGGAGAATTAGGATACTTTAGGATTTGTTGTTTTTCTCTGAAATAAGCAGTGAAAGAAACATGCCCAAAAGCATAAAAACAGGACGCTTGTTTCCTTTCCTAACTCGTAATTTTGTAGGGGGGGCTTTCCTATCTTCTTCCTACTTTATTGTTTATTTTCCCCTAATGCAAATAATGAAGTTCTTGAAGACACATATCATGTCCATGCCATGAATAGAACCCAATGAATTTCTAAAATTCAACTTTATTCTTTTCAGTGAAAATCTGCCTTCTTTTCCTCCCTCACTGAGGAAGAAAGAAAAACAAAACCCCTGCTATAAAAATGTATAGTCCGACAAAACAAATTCTCTCCTTGGCTGTGTGTGTGTGTGTGTGTGTGTGTGTGTACAGATAGATATAGATCTATATAGATATCTCTATATACATATCTATACTTCTCTCTCTCTCTCTCTATATATACATATACACTCATATTCCATATCTCTTTATATAAAGAGAATTTACATATATATGTATACTCATATTCCATTTCTCTTAATTGCCAAATCTAATGAGTTTTTCTCAATCTTCACCCTTCTTGACCTCTCTGCAGCATTTGACATTGTTGATCTCTCCCTACTGCTAGATTCTCATTCTCTTTTCACTGGTTTGCTGAAAACAATATAAGTATGTCTTCTATGGAGGGAAGTGGGAAGGAATTTCCTATACCCCCCAAAAATTGGAAATAGAATTTTCTAAGCTATTTAAAATTTTCCAGATGAGGAATTTCAGTGGGTCTAGAACTTATTTTTAAAATAATTTAATTTAAAATAATTCTTTCCAATTAGTTTGCAAGAATAATTGATCGACCTAAGAGAAGATGAACATTTACTTGTCAAATTTCAACAAAAACATTTGCATAAATGGTGAATGGGATTGAAAAATTAGTGTCATGATTTAGTAACCAGTCAATGATGTTCTCCATTTGGATCTACCAATCTTTGTTGAAGGATCTGTTTAAACTGTATGATTAAAACCAAGTATTAAAATAAATTGAACTTTGAAGTAGACTTTCTAATCACTATATCACAAAGTGTTTAACCAAGACTTTCAAAAATGAATACTTCATCACATTGTTCTACAAAAAGGTTTTTGTATCATTAATGAACAAAATATTTTATTATTTTATCTTTAACTCAAATTTTTTAAGTTCTATGTTATATAAACTGTATTATATACTTATTAGTAATGTATGTATATAAATTCTAAATAATTAAATATGTTGACATCTGTGATTGAAAATTTTTGATGATAGAGTGTGAGATCAAAAATATTTGAAGCCCATTGGTTTAGACTTTTTTAAATAGTCACTTATAGTAAAACATTAAAAAAAAAATCTCTACTTTAAATATTAGCTTGGGTATTGAGTAGAGTACAGGTTATATTGTTAGGAAGAACTGAGAATAAATCTTTCTGATACTAGTTATGTAACAATAAACAAGTGACTTAATCTCTTTGAAGCTCAGTTTTCTCATTTGTAAAAATGTGAATAAAAATAACATAAAATCTCCTCACAGAGTTTTTATAAGGTACAACTGAGATATGTATGGAAATACTTCCCAAACTTTAAATTGCCATATAAATATATATTATCATCATCATCATCATTATTATAATTAATTGTAATAGTTTTAAAGCTGTGACTTTAGTTTCTTACTAATTCTCCAGGGTTTTCTAAGTGCATCATCATGATATCTGCAAATAGAGATTTTTTTTTCCTGATTTTTGTTGGTGCTTATTACTTTAGTTTCATTCTCCTTTCTTGTTAGAGCTAATATTTTTAGGATGATGTTAACAGGGGGCAGAAGGGTATCCTTATCTCATCCCTGTTTGTACTGGGATGGTGATATGGATTCATAGAAATTTTTGTTTCATAGGAAAATGGAAGTGAAGTGACAGTATGAAAACTCAAGGGTGACAATTCTGTCTTGCTTTAACCCCAGAAAAGAGCACAAACAAGCAGTAGACACTGAGGATAGTTTTGCCTATAAAACAAAGGTAGTTTTGCACTCCAGGTCTCAATGCTGTATGTAGCCTTGTTAGATCATATTGAGTGTCTAGAGGTAAAGTTCTTTTCCTGTTGATGGAGCCTCTATAACTTGTGAATTTCCACAGATATGTGGAACAAAAATAACCAACTTGAGAGGTTCCTATGTTTGGGATTTACTTTCTACTACAAAAGTGTCAAACTAGTGTCTGTTACAGAGCATTTTATTGCATGTTGGATAGTCTAATGGTTAAAAGTTTCTCTTAATGTGAAGAAGTGGGAGGCTGTTTAGTAAATACAATGCAAAACACCTGCACATAATGCCCACTAATGATAGTTTCCTAGATCCAGAGCTCAAATTGTGTGGAGTTGAGTGTGGATGAATGCCATTTCTCCTTGTTAAATTGATTCAGTTAATTTATATGAGAGAGCAGAAATTAAAGAAATCTCCCCTTCGTGACATGTTTGTCATCCCTTCTGGGAAGCTGCCCACCGCCCATCTAAGGAGAAGAGTGCAGTTTCATCACCTGTAACAGATTAAAACCCAGGATGCCACATGAAGACATTAGAGATTTGTTGTTTGTTTTGTTTTGAAATCTTCCTAAGTGGTATGATTCAACACTCACTTTCCCATTAAATTCCAGGTAGCCTGAGGTCCTGAACTGTTGTTGCTTTTTAAATTTTTTTTTTTGCTAAAAATATGTGGGCATGAGGAAGAAATACTGAATGTTCTGATATTTATTTGATTTCATTCATTCGATGACATTTGTATTTGACATTGATGCATTAATAGTGCTTTGAAATTGTGATTTAAATCACATCCAACCAAGCTGAAGAACTGTAATTTGTCAATTATTCCTTTGCAATGAAGAGGCAAATAGAAGTTCCGAGTTACAGCTGTATCTTGAAGTATATTTTGTGGATCCAGTGGGATTTTTGGATGGTTTATAAAGAAAAAAAGTATTATGAATGTAAAGATCTGGGATGGGGAAGCATGGGAGACAACATGACTGTGAGAAAAAAAGTTACCTGGGAAGTTGCTGAAGGACAAAATCAGGAACACCCGATCTTATGTTCCTGGAGCCATTATTTCCCTCAATCTCTATCAAAACAGATTCATCACCTCCTTTTCCAAACCTTTCCCTTCTTCTCAACTTTCATATTTCTGTTCAGTACACTACTATCCTCCCCATCACCCCAGGTGCATGTAACCTTGGAGCCATTCCTGCGTGTTCCCTCTTTCTCATCCCACATATTCAATCAGAGGCCGTGTTCTAACAATTTTATATTGCCACAACTCCTTCCCCTTTTCTCCATTCACAAGAATACCTAGACTGTAATAGCCGCCAATTGGTCTTTTTGCTTCCATCTCTCCCTTTTCCAATCCATCCTTCACCCAGCTGCTAAAATAATATTCCTAAGCCATAGGTTTGACCATATCCTCCTCCTACTCAAAAATATTTAGTGGCTTCCTATTATTTATTGCCTCTAGGATAAAATGCAATCTTTACCATCTGGTGTTTAAGGCCTTCTACAAGGTCTTATTTCACATTACTTGGTCTTTCATGTAGGGGTTATGTCATTTAAATTTTTTTATCCCCAAGACTCAATATAGTGCTTGGAATATATAGGCACTTACTAAATACTTATTGATTGATTGATGTATTTTACTTTCTAGTCAAAGATGACTACTGCCTATTTCCCAAACTCCTCATTCCATCCATCTCCCACCTATATACTTCTACATAAGCCATGAAAGGATACCCTCTTCATTTCAAAGCCTGGATGAAAGATACAGATTTTGCAATTCTAAGTTATTAATGCAATTTAATGCAATTCTAAGTTATTAAAGCCGTATTCATTCTATAGCTTTACTTAGCATTTACCTCACAGAGTTGAAATAATATTGAAATAATATCTGTAAAGAACTTTGCAGACCCTTAACTATATAAAAGTTTAGCTATTATTAGTAAAATTATTGTTGTTTTTATTATTCCTCTGGGTACTTGTTTATATTCCAAGGTAGAAATTAAGGTCTTTGATGGAAGAGATCAGATTATTTATACTGTATTGTATTATACTATACCATATCATTATATATTATATCATGTCATATCATTTCATATTCCTAGCACTGACGACTATAACCAGGTCCTAAGTTTGATTACAAACCCTGGACCAGCTGCCCTTTAAGGTCCCTTTAATGTCTAACATAGTCTTAGATTTAGAACCAGAAGGGACCTTACAATTCAGTTAGCCCAGCCTTCTTATCTCATAGATAGGAAACCAAAACCTAGAGCTAAATGATTTTGTCCTTTTAGATTGAAGTAAGAATTAAAGGGAGGGAGGTATTGGAAGAGCTTGCCCTATCAAAGGGCAGAGAGAGAAACCTTAGTGTGGAGTCAAATCAATTCTTCCTTCACCATGTGGCAAACACATCCTAGAGGAGCAAAGAATAACTAAAATTCTAAAGTCCTTAGCTCTGAGTGAATCCATCCAATTTTTCAATGCTCCCCCTTTTCTTCTGCATAAAATGAGGTGTCAATACTACCTGATTTTCAAGTTAAAATTTATCACCCAGAGCTCCTGTGCTCGTTTTGGACATGCTACAGCCTGTACTGAATCTGAAACGTGTGTCACACAGCATATATAAATTAATATTGTATGATAATGAGCTGTTCACCAATCTCTAAAGAGGTATACTGATTTACAAAACTGCAGGGGTAGTCCATTAAGAATTGTGGAACCCTACTACCCATTTCCTATCAGGGGTGGGAAACTTCAGCCTTGAGGCCACAGGTGGCCCTCTAGGCCCTCAAGTGCTGCCCTTGTTCATTCTGTGAAGTTTGGATTCAGTCAAAGGACCTCAGTTGAGGGCCTCGAGGCCACAGGTTCCCCACCCCTTTCCTAGACAGTCTGCACTGGTTTAAGAATTTTGGCAAGGACCATCTGACAAAACTACCTGAAAACAGGATATACTCGTCTTAGGGACAGAAGAAGATAGTCTAAAAGCCTCATTTCTTTGCCATGGAGGAAAGAACACTACAGTCAGAGACCCTAATCAAATCAAATCTCTCTGAGCCTTGATTTTCTCATTTGTAAAATGGGGATCATACAGGCAGTAATCCGTAAAATGGGATATAATATTCATTATATGATCTGTGTCGAAAGGTAACTGTGGGGGAAGCACAAAATGCTTTATAGATAAGACTCCAGCACCCTGAGGCTTTAAAACCTTCTTGTTGCTTTTAAAGGTTTTTCTGTATGAAACATAGACATTTAGGATCATGTCGTCTTTCTGAGGTTGAGGCTAAATTTGGAAAGAAACGTATATCTGTTTAATTTGACTTGTCCTGATTGTTTTCCTCTTGCACTACCCAGAAACCTGCTTCTGAACACAAAGAGCCCAGGATCCAGAGGGAAAAATAGCGCTGAATTCCAGGATCAGAAGACCTGAGTTGGCAGCCTGACTGTGTTTTTAATACCTACGGGGTCTTGGGCAGGTTACTTGATTCTGGAGCCTCACCTAGACTATTGGAGCATAAAAGAATCAATGAGATGATCTAATCCAAATCTTTTGTTTTACAGATGAGGAAATTCAGGCCTAAAGTCATTTGCCCAGGTAGTAAGGTAGTAAGCTGTTGAGGGGCATTTGAACCGAAGTTCTTGTCTCCTCCCGTTTATCGTTGTTTGTACACAGTTCTCTCTCCCCTAAGATTGTGAGAGCTTTTCTTTGCATGGCCAGTGCTTAGTGGGGTGCCTGACACGTCGCAGGCTCTTAAAGAGTGTTTATTGACTGGCTGACAAATCCCACACCCTTTCCAATGCTCCACGACCTCCCGATGGCCCTTTCCTTCTCTACACTGCCATTCTAGGATTCTAAGGGCCTGGTGGAAACAGGAAGGAGAGAAGACACACTTCTGCACCAAGAGCCTATCCCCAGCCTACCAGAAGGCCAACCTAGGTCACGCCCACTTGATCACCCTCTCCTCTGGGCCAATAGACAGCCCCCCGAGGGCGGGGATGGGCCGGAGCCTGAGGCCTGGAGCCCGCTGGTTGGGTCGCAGCTCCCATTGGCCCCTCCTAAGCCGACTCGGGAGCTGAAGTCCGGAGGAAGCTTTGGGGCGGAGCTCAGCGCGCGGGAGATTTGACCGAGAGGCGCGGGGAGGCTCCGGGCCAGGCACAGCTGGCGGCGCAGCCAGGGAAGAGAGCCAACCGGGGCAATGGTGGAAGGGCCTGGGTGCACACTGAATGCAGAGAAAATCCGGGCTCGGGTGCGCCCGGGCCAGGCGGTGACCGGTGTACGAGGAAGCGCGTTGCAGCCGCCCGGGGCACCCTGGCCCCCAGCAGCTTGCCCCGGGGCACCTGCATCCTCTCCCTGGGTAAGCTTACCCCGCTTCCGTGGCGTTGAAGAGGGAGAACCGTAAATTTAGGGTTAGAAGAGACCTTTGAGCTCATCTAGTCCTGCCTCTCCCCCTTTTTACAAATGAGAAAATTGAGGCCTGTAAAACAACTTGCCCAAGATCCTCCGGGTAGTAATTGGCAGAATCAAAATTGGAACCCAGGTCCTTTGACTCCAAATCAAACTTTATTCCCATCTAGGGGCGACCCTCCCCTAAAGTGCCCTCTTCCTACTGGGTTTCCCTGGGGCCTGAGTGCTCTGCTTCCTTCCTGGTTCAGACACACCTGTGCTTGGAAAACACCCCCGCGTGCCCAGTTTCCAGTGTTTGCTACTGTTACTCAGGGGACAAGCCCCAGCCTTGTTTGTTCCTAAAGTTGTTCCTTCCGGAAATTCAGTCCCAAGTTGAACTTTCTGGCTTTTCTTTTCCACTGTACCAGGTGTTTTATTTCGTAGATTTTTAGAGTAAGAATGGTCCTTAGTATCCTCAAATTGCCTTCTATTTATTTTGGTATATCTTTGTTTAAACTTATAAATGCCCTCTTCAACAATAGAATATGAGCTCTGTGAGGCCAGAGACTGCTTCATTTTGTCTTAGAATCCACTGCACCTAACACAGTTCTGATGCATATTAGACATTTCATAAATGCTTTTTAACTGATTGAGCTAATGGGAACTGATGACTGATACAGCCAGGATTCCTGCTTAAAACCTTTCTTGTAGAACCATAAAGAGTCTAGAAGAATCTTTGAGATGACATAGTTTCATTTTGCAGAAAAAGGCAGAGAGAGAAGAAGTGACTTGGCCAAGATCACACTGCTAAGTAGTATGGTATAGTATAAGAAACAATTAGAAGACCAGAAGTTCAACCAGGAACTGCATCACAGTGGGCCTTAGTTTCCTCATTTATAACGTATGCAGGTTAGATGATGATTTCTGAGGTTCTCAGCTATAATGGTCTGTGATTCTGTGAAGTGGCCTTGGGAGCAGTGGGTTATTTCTCTGCTCTCTTCCTCCCCTTTTAAAGTTGATGGATACACTTACTTTGAAGCTTTCAACTATAATTTCCCTTTTCTGCCTCTCTTAATGTTCCACAACTCTACAACTGATATATATTTCACACCTAATATGTAACACTTCAAATGCATACCAGAGGCTTAGTTCAATTTTCCACTCACCACAATTTTGCATTCTAATAAATATCTCTTGGGACTTATGCTTCCCTGAAGTGAAGTTAGCGCCTTATTTATTTATTTATTTTAAATTTGCTTTAGCACAGCTATTACTGCTAGCTTTGTGATGCTGTAGCATTCATTGAAGATGAGGGGGCATTCCTTTGGTAAGAACTTAGAATCTATTCTTAAAAGATTCAGTTTGAGCCGTCCTGCAGAAGAGCCCCCAGGAGGTATGGCTTGTTGAATGTTACTGGATGGCTTTCACATTGTAGTATATATTAATTCTGACTGCAAAACTCTTGCCCTCGAAGGGAAAGGAAAGTAGCCAACCATGAAAACTAGCATACCTCCTCCCCTTCCCCTCCCCCCCAACAAGCTTTAAAAAGAAATTGATTCAACAAATATTCATTGACCACCAATTATGTTACATGTATGGAGTCTCAAGAAATCATTCTACTGGCTCCCTTCAAGTCCCAGCTAAAATCCCACCTTCTACAAGAAGCCTTTCCTAATCCTCTCCTAATGCTAATGCTTTCCCTCCATTGACAGTCTCCAATTTATCCTGTGTATAACTTATTTGTACATAATTTGCATCTTCTTTCCCCCATTAACTCCTGGAGGAGGGACTGTTTTTTGCATTGCTTTGCCTCTCTAGACACTTCAGGGTGCCTGGCACATAAGGAGGTACTTAATAAATACTTGTTGACTGACTGATTAGTCCTAAATAAGTAGAGTAAGCTTTACATGTTTAACTTTTTTCTTTTTTGAGGGGGATGTTAGCCTTAGTGGGAAGTTTTATCTTCATGTTAGAAATTATCAGTTAAGTCAAACCTCTAATTTTTTAGATGGAGAACCTAGGAAAATTGAAGTGATTTGCCCAGGGACATGGCATCATGGATTTCAGAGCTAGAAGGGGCTTAGAGGTTATCTAGCTCAAACTCTTAATTTTACAGATGGAAACTGAGGTCCTTAACCAAGGTAATATTGGAAATAAATGACAAAACCAGGTTTGAAATTAGGTTTTCTGACTCCAAATTCAAGTCAAATAACGAAACTCATAAGTGGCAGATCCAGGACTTCCAACCCAGGTTTACTATATTTACTATAATTAATGATATATAGATAGCTAACATTTCTATAGAATTTAAGATTTACAAAGCACTTATTATCTCCTTTTGTCCTCAGAACAATCCTGGGAGGTAGATGGTATTTTCCATTTTACACATGGAGAAATCCTTGACTGTCTCACTAAATAGGAAATCATTAAAGCTTTGGGGTTTTTGGGGGGTGGGTTGAAGGTAGTGGATAGTCAAAACTCTTTCCTATGAAGATTATTGTCATCTATGTGAACGCTATTAGAGTGGGGAGAGACTGGTGGCATAGAGAACCTGAAGAGATTTTCATGTGGCTATTATCAGTTTGCATTTCCTCCTTTGAAAATTATCTGCTATGTTCTTTGACCAATTTTCCATTGGGTAGTGCATGTTACTCCTATAGAAATGACTAGTTCTTTTAAATTCTAGATGTCAGATTTTAATCTTTTTCAGCTGAGGACTCTGCCTTCTTGAGAAAACTGAGGCCATTCAGCATGAACTCTCTCTCCTTCCCTTCTCTTTAAAAATTCCTTTACACTGTCATTCCCCAACTCTATCGTCCTTTCCCCGTCTCTGACAATGATTTGGCCCTTCTTCATGTAAAGGCCGGTCCTTCTATGTGTATACTTGATCAACCCCCTTAAGCTATTCTCCTGTGTCTCTCTTCCCTTTCACAAATTCCTAGAAAAAGCTACCTACACTGGTGCCTACACTTACTCTCTCATTGTCTTCTAAAATATCTGTAATTTGGCTTCTGACCAGATCATTCAGCTGAAACTGTTCTCTCTCACATTACCAGTGATCTCTTACTTGCTAGATCTAATGGTCTTTTATTCAGTCTTCATCCTTCTGGGCCTATTTGCTGCATTTAACTCTGTTAACCACCTCTTGGACATTCTCTCTTCTCTGGGTTTTCTTAATGCTTTCCTCTCTTGGTCTTTCTCTTGCCTGACTCTTCCTCCTCAATTTCCATTTTAGCTCATTCATACCCTGAGGGGCAGCTAGGTGGCACAGAAGATGGAGTGCTGGGCTTGGATTCAGGAAGACTAATCCTGAGTTCAAATCTGGCCTCAGACACTTACCAACTTGAGATCCTGGACAAGTCACTTAACTGGGCAAGCCTCAGTTTCCTCATCTGTAAAATGAACTGGAGAAGAAAATGGCAAACCACTCCAGTATCTTTGCCAAGAAAATCCCAGATGGCGTCACAGAGTCTGACACAACTGAAATGACTGAACAACAACTCTCTAATTGTAGATATTCCCCAAACTGTCTCCTGGATGTCTTCTCACCTCTCTGCAAATTCTGTCTGGGTAACCTCAGCAACTCCCATGGGTTTAGCTATCCTCTCTTTATGGATGATTCACAGATCATTGTAGCCAGCCCTAGTCTGTCTTCTGCGTACTAGTCAGCATCACCTACTGAACATTTCACACTGAATATCCTAAAGATATCTCAAACGCAACACATTCTAGACTGGATCTTTCCTCCCTAAGTCTTCTCTTCTTTTAAACTTCCCTGTTTTTGTTGGCAGTACCCCAATTCTTCTGAGCCCCTGAGTTTTTAACTTAGCATCATGTTGTACTCCTTAGTCTTCCTCATCCTACGTATCAAACAGTTGCTGCATCCACATCAAACTCAGCAACACCTTTCATAACTCGGATCTTCTCATTACTTTACAGTTACCAGGACCTCACTACTACTCACCTAGACTATTTCAGTGGCTTCCTAATTCATCTCCCTGCCTCAAGTCTTTCACCCATCATCATCCATCCTCCACACTGCTGCCCAAGAGATTTTCCTTAAGCCCAGAGTTGACTGTCATTCAGCTACTTTTTAACAATTAAATTACATTTTTCAATTAACAAAACTATACTCCTTAAACCCACCTCTTTAACAAAAGAATGGCAGAGAATTTTCTCATCCTTTCTCTGGTGCCATGCTTGGAGGCCTCTGCTTGCAGAATATCTGTTTTAGCTGCTGAGCAGATGATGGATTGGAGAGATAAGAGACTAGAGATTGGGAAACCAGTTAGGAGGCTTTTGCTTATTATTGGTGTTTGGGGTTTGTTCACTATTGTGAATATACAGGCTATTACTTACTTCCCCTGCCAGGGAGATTTTTTATATATATAATATTTATTATATTAAAAGATTATATATATATAAATATAAATATATACATGTATGTGTATACAGGCTATTATCTACTTCTCCTGCCAGGGAGATTCCATTCATTTGAATTGGGCTCTTACAAGATGATTGTACAAGAGAGCAGCACAACCTGGTACTCAGGCCTTACTAATGATTACCCAATTATTATCATGTCACTTACAACGTGGTAATGAGATAGCCCAAAGAAGTCAAACCCCATAGACAAGAGGAAATAAACTTAAACTGTGCTGGAAGGGACTTAGTTGAGAAAATAAGAAATTATTACCTCATTGGGAAAGATAACAGAAACTAGGATGGATCACAGAAGTTAAAACTGTACATCTACTCTTTTAAAAATTAGATTTTAGAGCAAATGTTCAGTTAGAATCTCAACTCTCAGTACACTCTTAAATATTTTTTTCTCTGACTTTTCATTTTCTGGTCCTTTTGATCTGAAGGATAATCTTTGGTTAAAACATAATGAATGGAAAGATGTTTTTATGGAAAGATGAACTCTGAAAGATGGCAAATTTTATCTACCTCAGGCAAGATCATGTAATAGTGTAAAATAGTGTACGTGTTAGTGTAGTATTTATTAAATGACTGCTGCGTGCAGGGCACTGTGCTTATTGCTGGAGGTACAAAGAAATGCAAAAGACAGTCTCTTCCTTGGAAGAGACAACATGTAAACAGATATGTACAAACGAGCTACATATAGCATAAATAGGAACCAATCAACAGGCAGAAGCAAGTAGAGGGATTGGGAAAGGCTTCCTGTAGAAGGTGGGACTTTAGCTGGGTGTTGAAGGAATCCAGGGAAGTCAGGAGGTGGAGCTGAATAGGGAGAACATTCCTGGAATGAGAAACAGTCACTGAAAATGCCTGGAGCCAAGTGTCTGTTTCAAGGAACAGCAAAGAGGCCAGAGTCACTAGATAGAGGATTACTTAGTAGGGTATAAGGTGTATAAAGACTAAAAGGGTAGGGGAGGCCAGGCTATGAAGGGCTTTGAATGCCAAACAGGATTTTATATTTGATCCTGGAGGTCATAGGGAACCATTGGAGTTTTTGGAGAAGGGCAGTGACTTATGCAGACTTGTGCTCTAGGAATATCACTTTGGTGATATTTTGGTGAATGGAGAATGGACTGGAGTGGCTAGAGACTTGTGGCAGAGAGAGCAACCAGTAAACTATTATAATAATCTAGGGATAAGATGACTAGGGCCTGTACTAAGTTGGTAGTAATGTCAGAGAGAGATGTTGGAAAGGTGAAATGGATCAGCCTTTGCAACAGATTGGATATGAGGGAGGAGAGAAGAGGTTTGAGAGACAGTGAAGAGTTTAGGATGATAACTAGGTAGTGAGCCTGGGGGACTGGAAGAATGGTGGTGCCTTCTACTCTATACTATACTGGAGATATGTATATATATGTGTGTGTGTGTATGTATATATGTATATATGTGTGTGTGTGTGTATATATATATATATATATGTACTATAGTGAAGTTTGGAAGGGGAGAGGTTTTGGGGAGGAAAGATAATGAGTTCAGTTTTGGATGCTTTGAGTTTGAGATGTCCAATTGGCAATTGGAGGTGTGAGACTTGAAGTTAGAGAGGTTGGGGCTGGTTAAATAGGTTTTTGAGAATCAAATGAATACTTGAATCTGTGAGAGGTGATGAGATCACCAAGTGAAGTGGTCTAAAGGGAAAAGAAAAGAAGATAACCCTGGACAGCGCCTTGTGGGACACGCATGATTAGGAGTGATGTGGATAAAGATCCCACAAAGAAACTGAAACAGAATAGTCAGGTAGGAGGAGAACCAGGAAAAAGAATGCAGTGTCGGGAGAAGCTTGGGAGAAGAGATTGTGAGGGGTTAGGGTTCTCAATGTGAACAACAATGTCAAAGGCTGCAGAGAGGTCAAGAAGCACAAGACAGATCCCATGTTTTCTAGGCATTTGTGACAGAAAGCTGAAGATGCTAAAAGGTTTCTGCCATATGTTTGAAACATTTATTATTCCACAGAGCAGCATTTAAAGCATACTTAAGGAAACCACATAATACGTTCCTCATACCATTGCACTAAGCAATTGAAGCCTAAATTACAAAAGGCACCCTAAGAAACATTTCTTTAACTTTAGATTAAAAAAAATAATAACATGGTGCAAGAAAAGAAACGGAGTTATTAGTAATTATCAGTGGATTTCCAATTCTCTATTTTCCATATAACTTAGCATCTCAGCTTTGAATCAGTGAAATTAAAAAATATATATTTTGATAATGATATTTCAACATAATCGGTTTTCTTTATAATCCTATGTATATTCTTTAAAAACATTCAAGTCAACAAATATTTATTGCATGTTTACACTAGGAACTGGGCTAAATTTTGGGAATATAAATGCAAGGAAAAAGGAAAACCGTATTTGCTCTTCAGCTTATGTCCTTATGGGGGAAGATTACATAAAACTGAAAAACATGGATTCTGGGAAGGTGAGCAGAGGCTTCATCAGACTGCCAAAAGGGTCCATGACATGCGAAAATGTGAGGAACTCTTGCCATAAAGTATATCTCTTCAGTCTAATTTTGCAAATATATATATATACATACATATACATATATATGTGTATATATATATGTATACACACACACACACACACACACATATACACACACACACATATACACACACATATGGGACAGCTAGGTGGTGCAATGGATAGAGCAAAGGCCCTGGAGTCAAGAGGACCTGAGTTCACATGTGGCCTCAGACACATAACACTTACTAGCTGTGTGACCCTGGGCAAGTCACTTCACCCCATTGCCTAGCAACAAAGAATAAAAGTAAAATAAAATAAACAGTCCACCTAACAGGTTGTCTTTATATAATAACTCAACTTTATTTTTAGTACACACCAGTATGAAAACACTGGCCATATAAGCAGTACCATAACTATTGGTTAGGTATTCTATGAGTTTGTAGCTGCAGTACTGTTGCATAATCTTACACATAGCAACATAAGCACATTTTGTAAAACTCTATTGGATGTTGCAGAAACCTTATGTCAAGAAACAACTCTGGAATATCAATGAAACATCTAATTGATGAGCTGTGAAGAATCATTCTTCTAGTTTCATTTAGTATCATAGAATTTTAACCCTGGACAGGGACCTTACAGATGATCAAGTCCTATTTCTTCATTTTATAGATAAGGAAAGTGATTTGCCTTGCTTGAAACACATTCCCTCCATGTAGCCTTCTTAAAATGCAACCAAAAACTATTAACCTACAAGGTAATGCCCAAAGAGATAATATAATTGAAAAATCATTGGCCTTCAAAAGATAACGAAACAAAGCCTAAATAATATTTTTCAGGTCCTATAAAAAAGATAGTTTCCTAGAAGTATTTCAGGGGCAAAGTGTAGATAAATTGAATAAAGGAACCACCCATTTAACTCAATTAGACATGTGATCGGGCAGCTAAGTGGCACAGTAGATAGAGCTCTGGACCTGGAAGACTTGAGTTCAAATGCGTCCTCAGGCACTTAGTAGTTGTGTGACCCTGGGCAAGTCACTTAATCTGGTTTGCCTCAGTTTCCTCATCTGTAAAATGAACTGAAGAAGGAAATTGTAAACTACTCTTGTATTTCTGCCAAGAAAACCCCAAATGGGGTCACAAAGGGTCGGACAGACTGAAATGACTAAACAACAACAACAAAAGACATATGATTACCAAGCTCCAAAGCTTCTAGGTCAAAGAAAAAGTAATGTAAGGGGTCTAGTCACATACTTAGGAACTCTAGTCAAAATCACTCACCATCAACAATGAATAAAAACAGAAATTGGAATATGATATTATGCCAAAGAGGAAATCAATTGTACTGAAGGATAATTTATTTCAAAACAATATAATTCTGTAAGAAAAAAATGATATTTTTAACAACTGAAAATTTCCCAATTTTCCTTGTTGAGAAACTTCCTTGTTGGGAAAGTATTATAGATAATGAAACAGAATCAATATTAAGTATATGTTTTCCAAATTGTATAATATCTAAGTACTTAAAGGAAAAGATAAATGTCCATGATTTGAATTAACCTCTTTCAGACTTCAATAAATATATCCAGGAAGATGGGGATTATAACATTATGAAAAGAAAGTTATAAAAATTAATATGGTTAGAGCTTTGGGAATTCCTGAATTGGAATGAATAGGAGTATACCTCATTTTTAACAAGACACAGTGCCTTAACAAGGGAGTAAAGATTCCTGACAGTATCTCCCCTTCAGAGACCTGTGACTTACAGTACTGCTCTGGGTAGGCCTCCAGTTATGGGTGTTACATGTATGTCTGTGCCTGTGCATCCCTGCTACTCTCTGCTCTCTGTTGCTTGCCTCCTTCAGACTCTGCTGCTCTCAGCAGGCATCTCTAGTCACCCTTCACTTCCACCACTTCATAGTCACTTTGCTATCATTGACATCCTTGGCAGCGTCTGTTGGGTAGCCTACTATCAGCTCCTCTGTATTCCCTGGTCTAGTCACTTAGCAGTTCCATTTGCCTCCAGGAAATGCTCTATATCACCTGGTTTTACTGCTCAGCTTATAGCTCTCGGCAATTCTGTTCTTCAGTAGAAGTAACCCAGTCACTTTTCATGGGACCAAGCCAATATGGGGCAAATCTCTTAGTGTGTTCAAAGAATAACCACCATTATATAGTAAACATTATATAATAACCATTATTTTTGAGCCTATTTTTGTGTATAGTATCCATTCCTCCAAAACATCACGCTGATTTAGGGTATGGGAAGATGGCTGTGGGGGCCTCTCCTTCTTGTACCAGAGAAGCAAAACTGTTTCTAATCCTAGAAGGCCTAACAAGGCATGTGATGAGTCATTGCCACCAGCCTTCTCTGGTCTCAGCATTTCTGTGATTTGCTGCTCCCTGTTGGTGTCATCACTTCCTAATAGGTCTCAGGGTTTGGAGGGAATATCTCCTGCTGTCTTCCAAGTTGTTCCATTGTCCCCTGTCTTGCCTCCATGTCAGTGGGGCTGTTTCTGTAACATCAAGAAAAACGGGAGCAGATAAAGACTAGCATGAGTGAAATCTACATAATTAAAGCGCATTTGCATCAAGGAAAACCATATCAGTGACTTTCTTCCCCTTGCTTTGATGCATCCATGACTTTTTTGAGTGGAAGTACTCCCTCCACTGATGCAAATCATGTTCATTCCATGCCTTCTGCAATTCATGTTGAGGTTTTTGTATTAATCTTTCATAGAAGATCAATTATTCAGAAGCCTTTGTTCTTATTGTTTTAGTATCTCAGCAATTCCTCTAGGCCATGCAAATTGCCTGCCTCTTTTCTCTCATTCAGCTCACATGATCAGTCTGCCTCCTTTGTTGATCATACACATCCTTGATAATACCTTATATTGGTCCCTGTGCACAGGTTACTGTTGGTGACAAGCTACAGTCTACTTGTCTCTCCATGCTTCTTTCCATTTCCCAGTGGCTTGTTTGGAATTTAAGTTCTTCTGATGATAGCTGTATAATTTGCAGCCCCATGGCGTTATTAATGGAAAATTGGCATGAAAAAGATGGTCTTTTGCTGTGGTGGGAAGTTAGAGATCAATGAGAGCACTAATTACTCATTTTCACACAGGTAGTCCAGTATGATGTCCTTCCTCTTCAGTTTCATTTTATTCATTTAAAATCAATTCAGTATGCTACTTCACTAGTTTAGGCTGCTCATTCAGTTGCATGCCATTCATCCACTTTATTTTTCAGGGTGGATGGTTACACTGATCTTTTTTTGTATCATTGGAGATTTCTCTGAGGAGCATATAACATTCTAGGGTTCAGTACAATTAATACATCATCTAGGAATAGAGAACCTCATCAAGGGGACATTATTTTATTTTCCCCTTGCAATGAAGAAACCTGCTGGAATAATTTCTGTATAATAATTTTGACATATGCCAGTCTACAGAGAGCTTTAAAGGCTATATTTCACAATCCATCTAGTGAAATGCTTGCTTGAAGTCAATATACAATATATACAGTAGGACCTACACCTCTAAGTCAGTTGTCTGCCCATACAGATGTGGTCTGCTAGAAAAATTCATCTGAAAGCATACCTGTCCCTTCTTCATGTTTTCATCAATGCAATAATAGAGGATTAATGTATTCATAGAGATTTATAGTGATGAGAAAAAAGGACATGGGTCTGTAGTTGTGATTTATTTCTTTGCTGTTGCTTTTAGGGGGGCAGGGACAGGTAACAGACCATACAAAAGCAACATTTTTAAAAAATAATTTTATTTCAATCAGCAAAAATCTGCTTTCTTTCCTTCCCACCCACCTTCAACTTCCATTGAGAAAGCAAACAAATAAAAAACCAACATTAAAAACATGTATAGTCAAGCAAAACAAATTCCCACATTGGCCATGTCCAGATATGTCTCAGTCTTCATTCTGAGTCCATCAGCTCTTCATCAGGAGGTGTGTGGCTTATTTTGTCATCAGTCTTCCAGAATTATGGTTGGTCATTGTGTTGATGAGAGTTCTTAAGTCTTAATCAAAGTTATTTGTCTTTACAGTATTGATGTTCTCTTATAATTTGTTCTCCTGGTTCAAAAACAGCATATTTTCATTCTGTTGTTGCAGTTGTCCCTTCCTTGAAATGATCCTACATTGCCTTTACAATTCTATTTCTCCAACTAATTTTTTTTCCGTATGTGAGAAAAAATAAATGTGACATGCACTGGAGCTGAGATATTTATCTATGGAAAAGCCTTACTCTGCAATGAGAAAGTCTGTCTTCTCTGTGTTCAACCATGCATAGGCAGGATAAATGGTAATCAGCACAATAAATCATATGTCATTGCTCCAAAAATGCGTGTTGTTTTGAAGATTTCTTATTATTAAGCCATTCTAAAATGGTAAGGGGAACCTCTCTCAGTCATACTTAGGTATGACAAAGGAGGGATGGGGAAAAGTGTAAATGTCAAGTAATATATTAACTGCTAAATAGAATTACAAAGGACATCATGAGAAAGTCAAGTGTTCATTGTCTAATTGTTTATAGCTTGGGCCAAGATAAGTTTCCAGCAGCTAATTTTTTAATTATTCCTGGTTAGTTGTGAGTTCTGTTAAAAATGATCATATTTCATATTGGACCATTAAGCAACAGTACCTTCTCGGTCAATAAGCTGATGACAAAATCCTTACCTGGGTAGTAAGAAATAGTTCTTTGACATCACAGATCTAGGATTGGAAGGGACCTCAGAGGACTTCTTGGCCATCCTCCTCATTTTATAAATAAGGAAACTGAAGTCCAGAAAATAATAGTTTACTTACCCAAGGTCATATATGTAGAGTATGTATCAGAGACAGGATTTGAACCCAGGTATTTTGAATCTAAAGCCAGGGTCCTTTCTACTCTTATCACATAGTGGAGCTGGAACTTAGCTCTCACTGGAAGTAAATAAAAGCTGACAAAGTTCATGGAGCTTAAGTATTAAGAAAACAGTTGAAAGTTCTGCTTAAAGTCTTTGCGGTTAAGACCTCATTAAGTCAAACTTGGTTAATTTCGAACTAGCAGTGTGGTGTAGTGAAAAGAACAATGGAAGGAGAGTCAGGAGACCTGGGCTTTTGTCCCAGCCCTACCTTTATTTTAACTTCTTTAGGTCTCAGTTTCCTCATCTATAAAACAAAAGACTTGCATTATATGATCTTGATGATCTATTTTTGGTCTAAAATTCTATAATTCTAAGTTGTTAAATGAAAGCTAGTATTAAATTTATCTTTGGATTAGCTATTTTTTTAAAAAAAGAATTTAATAAATGCATATTCTGAATATTGTGCCACTCTTCCAAGGCTGTGTATTCTCGGTTCTAGAATTGTATATCAATCAGCTGCTTTGGGCTCCTTTTTTAAAGGGAATTGGTGGGAAAGGGTGGGAGTGGGGAGGAATGAGTGATGTGAGGTATGGAGGTTTATGAGAGATCTCTTGGGTGTCATAGGTTGGAAAATTTTTGAGAACTACTGAAATCTTATGACCTATATCACCTTGGTATCAGGAGAGGGAGGGAAAAAAGTCCAGTTTTTCATTCAGACATTGCCAACACCCAATAACTTCAGAGCCAATAGCACCAGTCTCCACAAGGCCCTTAAATCTCTCCCAAGATCCACTGAGGATTCTTGGCTTCACTATGAGAAATACAGCTCTGGAGGGATCTGGATTGGAAGGCATATTTTTATATCTTGCCTTAGGAGAGAGAATGTATGTGTGTACTTGTGTGTGCATGTTGGTATATATATATATATATATACACAAAATTTTCACATAGCTTTCAACTTTCTTTCAACAAAAAAATCATGCTCAGAATCGTGGCCCTGAAAGAACAAATTATATGACAAGAATTTTCAGTTTATTCTTCCAGCTGTCTGCTAACTACTCCTCCCACCTCCCATTTCTTCCATCTTCTCTTTTTAAATGATTGCATGGCAATTTGGCAGGATCTCCTCTCTTTGTAAACGGCTGATTACATTACCTGACTTTTGGAGAGATGATCTCACCTCATTTAGATGCACCTGTGCATACAGTAATATAAATATGTTTAAGAATTGAATTATAATTTTGTTGTGTTTGTTTATGTGTATATGTGTGTTTCCTAGCAGATTGCTCCAACGAACAGTAATAAAGATTCCTGTTGGAATTTCCCAGGACTGCTTAATGGATGTGTTTACAGTGGTGTAGAAACTTTGGGGAAGGAGCTTTTTATGTACTTTGGACTAAAAGCTTTAAGGTAAGATAAATATGTATCAGCATGTCTATATTTTTAAAGAGGTGCTTCTTGTAGGATTCTTCCTGCTGTTATATGTCCTAATAAACCATGACTGATAAAATCCCAAGTAAGTAACTGTGATGTTATTATGGAGTAGTGAGCAAATTCAGATTGTGATGTCATCATAAATGGAGACATTTGGGGGATGAGTACACACAACTGTGTATTTTCGTTCTTATATATCTATTTATGAGATATCACAAAATGTGTTTAATGTGTCTCCATTATTTACTTTTAAAATTTCATTTTTTAAAAATTATGATTTTTAACAAATGATGGACAAACATTTCCATTTTTTTCAATTAATAAACATTTATTTCTCTCCTCCCCTCCTTTCCCCCAATTGACAAAAAAAGAAAAGAAAACCATCGTTACAAATATTTACAGTCAAGCAAGCAAATTTCTGCAAACAAACATTTCAATATACAAAGATCACAAAAATGTTATATATGAAACTACTTATATTATGCAGGTAGTAGCTCTGTGACCATTGCTTTTTTTCTTAGTGTATGGAGCAACTCTTTAGTACTCTAAATTATGATGAGTTGCTGACCTGTGACAATGGAGGGAGTTTCTACATGGGTGGGGGTTAATACAGATGAAATAAGACCAGACCAATAAAACCCCCCAAAACAAACTCCTACTTACTTCCCAGGATTATTGTGAAGAAAAAGCTTTGTAGAATTTAAAGCATATTATGAAAGAGTTATTATTACTTCTATAAATACCAATTTATTGTATATCTGTATATATATCTACATAGATATATACACATATATATGAAAATCTCTGAGTTACAATTTTGATGCAGCCTGACTTTGGGCTGTGTAATTTTTATTTACAAAGTTTAATGCTGACTATCTTGAAAGTTATTCTATCTTGAGGTATAGTCCTAAAATAAATAAAACATAAATTGAACCAATTGAAAACCTATAAACTTCTTTTAAAAAGAAAGAAAAAATATTAATGGGTCCTTTGCTCCTAAATGAAGGAGAATGAGTCACAAATACAGCATATGACTTCAGCATTTGTTAGTGCTTTTTCCCCCACCAGTTGTTTTAGCATGTTTGAGTTTTTGTTTATTTGGAGTTTTTTTGTTTGTTTTTGGCTTCTCTTTTCTGTGAGGTCATGTCTTTCCTCTTTCTTGGCAACTGTTGTCCTTGGACACCAGCATCAGCTTGTGATCCCTTTTTTCTGAAATTGGTAACATCAGCAAATATCTGCAAGTGCGTGTAGTCATGATATATTGCAGATTTCATTATTGCTGTAGGAGATGGATGTGATTGGGGTGTATGTATGGGGTGGAATTTGGCAGAGAACAGTGCAATTTACACTGGAATGTGGGCTGGAGATGTATAAGCATTGATACATTATCAGTGAGCAGGTGTAAGGTATGGATTTATTGCTATGGAAAGAGAGGGAGGTTTTTATATTTCAGTTTTAATTTTTTTTTAAAATCAAATACCCTCCACTAGGCTTTTAAGGGGAAAAAACCCAACAACAACACTTCTAAATCCAGGGATATTAGTTGTCTCTCATCTAGTACTAAAATAAGAACAGTCTTTGGCTTCTAGCTAAGCAGTCTGTTCCTGTCCCTGGGGAATCCATAGTTCAGGATCAAGATAGAGAAAACTCCTAAAGATTGCCTCTTTTGTACTATTTACTTCCCAAAAGAAAACAGATATGTAGCATTTTCTGAGGCCAGTAGAAAGCATCTATTTGAAGCTGAACTTGGGGACCTAAAATCAATTGTATCTCTTGTAGCAACCTAGTATAGTGTTCTGAATATAGTAGACAATTTATCTACTATATACAGACCCATGTTAGAGATGGAAGGGGTTTTAGAGATAAATTTCAATTAAAGAATTTTATTAATAAGACTAGTAAAGTGAATTGCTCTAGTTCACACAGCAAGGTAATAGAGTCAGGACTAGAATATGACGCTTGGCCTACAATACTCAGTCTTTTTGCTATTCATTCCTTTCTTCCATTTTTATATTTTTGCTTTTTAAAATGTGTCATTGATGTCTTTTTTTGCATCATTCACACTTCCCAATGATTTTCCCAACTTCTTTATACCACTCTTGTAAAACATAATAGTACTAAGCATAATTAGACAAAGCCCTCAACACATTGGCCGTGTCTGAAAATATATGGTCCATTCCACACCTTTACTCCAATAGGTAGAAGGCATAATTTATCATTAGTGTTTTGCAACATTTATCATTACCCTTTTTTTTGTCAACTTGCTGACCTAATGAGTGTGAAGTGGAACGTCAGAGATGCTTTATTGCATTTCTGTAATTATTTTTTCATTTGTTTTTTGAGAACTTGGATGTCTTTCTTGGAAAAGTACCTCTTCATAGCGTTTGATTATTTGTCAGTTGGAAATAGCTCTTATTATTATAAATTTTGAACCCTTTTCTCATAAATATAGCTTGGAAATGAAACCCCCATCAGAAAAACTTGCTGTAATGGTTTTTTTCCCCAGTTATCTCTTTCCCTTCTAATTTTAGCTATATTGATTTTGTTTGTGCAAAACCTTTTTAATTTTATGTAATCAAAATTGTTCATTTTATCTAATGTGAGCTTCTCTATCCCTTGTTTGGGCATAAATTATTCCCTTATCCATAGATCTGAAATTTAGTTTTGAAAAATTTCTTCCATGCTCCTCTGTTCTTAATGATGTCACTTATTATGTTTGTCAGTTATCTATTTAAAGCTTATTTTGGTTGTATGGTGTGAATGCTGGTTTATACCTACTTTCTGCCAGACTGCTTTCCAGCTGTCCCAGCTATTTTTGTCCAGTAATGAGCTTTTACCCAAGCAGGTAGGAGACCCCATTCTGTTTGTCAAACACTGTCAAACACTTCCGTGTATTGAATACCTAATGTGTTCCATTGATTGACTTCTGTGTTTCTTAACCAGTGCCAAATTATTCTGATCATTGTAGTTTGCAGTATAGTTTGACATCGGGTACTTCTAGACCCTTTTCCTTCCCACTTTTTTTTCATTCTTAATAAATATTACTTGTTTGATTGTTGGATTATATGTCCAGCCTTGGGTCATAGGATCATCCAGCTAGAGCTGGAAGGGCGTCTCCGAGGCTCTCTAGTCAAATGCTGTCATTTTACAGGTGAGGAAACTGAGGCCCAAAGATGCTAAGTAATTTGCTCAAAGTTGCACAGGTAGTAAGCATAAGAGTTAGGATTTGAACCTGGACCCTCTGAATCCAGAGTCGTTGCTCTTTCCGCTGTACTGTACTGTCTTACCTCTGGGCTCCATTCTTGAATCATGTAAGGAAGAAGTAGATGACATCATGTAATCTTTCCTTTTAAATATGTAAAGAACATGATATAATCTTTCCTTTTAGATATATAAAGAAACTGAGTCCCAGAGAGGGTTTATGACTTGCCTAAATTCAGACAGCTAGGCTCATAAGATTTAGACCTATAACAGACCTTTGAGATCATCTACCCCCGTTTTCTAGAGTCTAAAACTGAGACTCTTTTGACTGTACCTTTCAATCTCTCCCTGTAGGTCTATGATGCATGTGTGTATGTGTGTGTGTATACACATACACACATATACATATAAAACCAGAAACTTTGACAAGTAGTACCTATATATATATTATATATATAATATATATAATACATAGATATATGTATGTATAAACATCTATGCATATTTATGTAACCACTATACACTTGTATACATGAACTGTCATGTCTGGCATGAACACCTTCCTCACCTTCACATCTTATAATCTCTATATACCTCCAAAGCTCAGCTCAAATGCCACATTCTATGTGAGCCCTTTGACTCAGTTTCCTTAACTGTGGAATGAGGATAATAATAGTACCTACCTCTCAGGGTTGTTGTAAAGACCAAATGAGATATCTGTGGGAAAAAAAAAAAAAACAACCTGCTTAGCACAGTGTCTGGTACATAGTAGGTGCTATAAAATTGCTTATTCTCTTCTCCATTGTGTTAAAATTGTGTCTTGTTGTGGTCCCCTTGACAACCTTTCCTTCTAGTCAAGTATAGTGAGTTTCATAGATCGCTAGTATAATGGAGCAGTAGCACAAGATCAGATTGCTAAGGGAAACCTGGAAGTCACATACAAACTGTCCCAAAGCTCAAAAGAGCATCATTTACAAATTGTATCACATATTAACCAAAATTCGTATCTTAGTAATATGTAATGAATCAAGGGAAGCCATCTAGGCACTGCTTATCACGGTTTCTGGTTTTATACTATTTAAATTACAAACAAGTTCCAGACCACCAAAATTCTAGACCAGCAGAGCATCCAAAAGGTACTGATATCTTTGAGATGTAATTTGGAAGTTTTACCAGTCAGTCTGACATGCTTTGGATATGTTAATTAACTAATTAATTAGTTAGTGAACTAGGTAGCCCAGATAGGAGTTGTTGGTCTTTCCCCAGAAAACCCTTTAAAAATGGGACTTCAAAATTCTTGTCCCCAGAGTCTTCCATTTCCATCGGGTCTATGATGCTTAGTTCTCCCGACTCTAATCCATGGTTATGTGAGGGGTATTCTCTGCCACTGCCCCTCACCATCCTCTTCCCTGTGCTGCTTGGCTTACTTCACCATTCCGTCGTCCTGTTTCCACGCCATCTTCCCCTGTACCGTGGTCCCTGCTTGTTTCTGTACCTTCTGTGATTATTAAAGTGTGATTGCAACCCCATTTCCTGCTGCCAATTGTGGTTTTTCCTGCAAGTATCCAAAGAACTGGGTGTGCCTTCCCTCATTTTATAATTTACAAATTAATTATCAATTCATCAATCCTTCCCTTTCCTAGTCTTCCCAGATGCCAGTGTCCCCCCTGAAATTACTTTGTATTCACTTTGTACGTGTATTATATTTACTTACATAGGTACATCTTCCTTCCCTAAAGGGAATTTAAAAGTTCACTGAGAACAGGAGCTGTTTCACTTTTGTATTTCTGGCCCACGTGCCTAATACAGTGCCTGATGGTTGAGCACATAATAAATGATTGTTGATTGTTCTTATCACCCATCTTTTATCCCTCATGCAGTTAAAACCACATCTCCTTACAAATGCTTCTTATAATGTCTCAGAATGAATCCTACTTTTACAGGCCACTATTCAGTTACTAATATATATGGCTCATTTCTCACCCTTAGGTAATTTTAAGCCTCTTGGTAATTTCCATGAGAAACTACCCCATTTGTCATAATGCATTTCCCATTGACAGTAATGAGAAACCGACTATTGATTCATTCAGGCCTACGGATGCTGAAAATGTTCTTCTCCTAATTGTGATATCACAGAAAAGTGTTTACTTTGAAGTTCTCTTTATTTATGTTTAAAAATCAGAGCTTGACCAAAATGCTAACATGTTGTTTTCAGGAACATTTTTGTTAAGTGGAATTTTCTTATTCTTTTATTTGCAAATAACCATCTAGGAGAGATGGATCAGTTTTCTCCTCTATAAAATGAGGGGTTGCACCCTAACTTGAAATTTGTGAGTCTTTAATCCTAGTGAGAATTTTCCCTATCAGTCATGATTGATTGTCATGCTGTATACGTTTATTGATTTATTATTTTTAGTAAAAACATTTAGTACTTTACATCTAGCTCTTGGTCTGACTCTGATGATGATAACATAAGCAATTATTGAACACTCACAAATACAAAGTCATTTAAACTTTTTCTTAGTAAAGGGGGTGGGGACAGCAATGGCAGGATTGCTATGGGGACTGTATTCATAGAATCTCAGAGTTTATTTATTTATTTATTTATTTATTTTATGAGGCAGTTGGGGTTAAGTGACTTGCCCAGAGTCACACAGCTAGCAAGTGTCAAGTGTCTGGTCTGAGACTGGATTTGGACTCAGGTCCTACTGACTCCAGGGCTGGTGCTCTTTCCATTGTGCCATCTAGCTGCCCCCAATCTCAGAGTTTAGAAGGGACGTTAGAGACCTTCTAGTCCTAATGCAACCCATATGTGAAGAGGGGGTCCTGTCTACAATTCTTAGTGGAAAAAAGCTCCTGTGGGAGGGATACTTAACTACCTTTTGGGTCTGCCTCTACTTTTTTATGTTTTGTTTTGTTTTTTGGTGAGGCAATTGGGGTTAAGTGACTTGCCTAAGGTCACACAGCTAGTAAGTATGTATCTGAGGCTGTATTTGAACTCAGGTCTTTCTGACTCCAGGGTCAGTGCTCTATCCACTGTGCTACCTAGCTGCCCCTATATGCCATCCACTTTTGTATAGCTTTAATTGTTAAGATTTATTCTGTTATCTCTGCAACTTCTACCCACTTCTAGTTCTGCTGTCTGAGATTAGATAAAAACAAATCTAATTCACAGGGTAAACTAACTCAGATTGGGTGTGATAGCAATTGATCTACAGTTGAAGGAGTGGCAGCTAATCATTTGATTATTAATTATTAGATATTCTCTTATTTCCATTTATATTTTTAAGGCATTTAATTTGTTATTTATGCTCTTTTAATGAAGAATCCTTTGAAAAAGAGAATGTTTGGAGAGAACACTGGCCCTAGAGTCAGGAGGACCTGAGTTCAATCCAACCTCAGACACTTGACACTTACTAGCTATGTGACCCTGGGAAAGTCACTTAACCCCGATTGCCTCACAAAAAAAAGAAAAAGAGAATGTAATTCTGTTATGAGAAGCAGATTGACAGAGTAGATGGCTGTCTGGCCTTAGAGAAAAGAAGACGTGGGTTCAGGCTCTGTCTCTTGACACATATCTTCTGTGCGGCCATTGGCAAGGCACTTAACCCTTGGGCAACTCCCAAAGAGTGTAAGTTTACTAAAAATTATAGATCTGTAGTAAGATCTATAGATCACACCAAGAACTTCCCATGATAACAAAATCATAGATACAGACCAACAAATCAGAGTATAAGGTTATGAGGCTGACTGCACAAACAGCAGTTGAAAAAAGTCTTATATAATTGTACCTTTATATCATGAGATCACGTGGCTAAAAACTGAAAGAGACATTAGAAATAATCTAATTCACAGATGTCCAAGTGATTTTCCTTACACACAAGTCTGACCATCTCCCTCCCCTCTTCAGTAAACTCTGTGATTCTCTACTTCCTGTAATGTAATATGTAAACTCCTCTTTGTTTTTTCTGGTGTTACTTTTTTCTTAAACCCACATCAAAATCTCTTAAAATGGAGTAATATATTTCCTTATTTATGCTTTCCATGATAATTATACTTATTTACCTTTCTTATATTTCTTTAATTTTTTGCATTTGTACTAGGAATATTCTACTCATTTTTTCCTTTTATTTAACATCAATTTCTTTTCATTAGTTATTAGGTTCAAGTTTGCAGGATCCATTATTTTTAAATTGCAGTTTGAGCGCCTTTACTTTTCAGAATGTTTTTTCCATTCCTTCCATGATTTCTCATTGCTGAGAAATAGTCTTGTGTTATTTAGATTTTCTTTTATGTTTGAAGATCCTTCTCTTGGCTTCTTACAGAATTTGTTCTCATTGACATTGTTAAATTTAACCATTATCTGTCTTCAAGTTTGAAGAGGTAGATTTTTTTTTTTCTGGAGACAATTTGTGGATTTTCTCAATTTATGCTTTGTTTTCTATATTCAGAAATTCTGCACAGTTTTCTTGGATTATGTCCTGCATTACCTAAATTGTCTCTGCATATCCTATCTTGACAACTGCTTTAGTTTGCACAGAGTTTATATGTTCTTTTTAACATTTTTGCCTTTTACTTCTATACTAGAGTTTTTCTCCATCTCGGTATTTTTGTGTTTCAAAATTTTAATCTCTTACTGTTTTAGAGAAACTTTCCATTGTGGATTTAATTTTCTCTATTCTACTAGTTGACTTTTTAAATTTTTTTCATTGAGAACTCTATGTTTTGAGCTTTAGTCATTCCTGATTTCATCTTTTATGTTTTTCATTTGTCTTTTGAATCATTGTCAAATTTCTTGTCATTCCACTATCTCTTTGAAGTGCAATTCCATAAGGCATTGATTCACTTTCTTTTGTTTTGTAATATTTGTTAAAAGAGATTTGAAGATGTAGTGCCAGTCCTTCCTACTGACCTTAGGACCCTTAGTACCTAGCCTTTCTTCTAACCTTAAGATTTGATTTATCCACTTGTGCCTTGGAGTTTTTTGTTTCTTTCTTTTGGGATAGTTTTCCTTCTTGAAATCTTTGGTGTTTCAACTTTAAAAAAATATTCTCTCACCACTCATATTTCTGATTTCCCTCTCCCATCCCCACTTATATACTTTTTTAATTGGTATATAAAGATACCTCAGTCTACTCAAATACTCGGGAATTTAGGCTTCACCAGCCTGAGGCACTACCCTGAGTAGCTTAGAGGCCTCTACCTGAGTTCTATTCCGTTTTCTTAAAGCCGAACGCAGACACATGCAGACTCCCCTGCTTTCTTCCTCGGTTCTCCTTTCCTTTTTTGCATGAGCTAAATGAGTATTTCCAAAATTAAGTAAACTTTTTGCAGATGAGAAGAGGAGGATGAGAGTGTACCAGGTAGAGTCCCTAACCTAGTTCTGAGCCTAAGAAAGCAATATACTTTTATTCCTCTCTTCCTCCTCACATGGCTGAGTAGAGTAAGTGTCTGCTTTTTGCTGTGGAGGTGAGGGGCAGGCAGGAGATGGGGTATTCTGGCAGTCCGCCATGCAGAGAATCCCACAGTGTGATTTGGGCAGAAACCTATAGATTAGTTTGTGCATTCTATCTGAGCACAAAAGACTGGAGTTCTCCAGTGCTAATTAATAAGGACTTTTACCTTTTAGGAGTTCTCATCTTTGTCCTGTGAACTTAACTGTAGTCACTCTACATCTGTGTGACATAATTCTCCCCCACCCCCTTTTTTTGGAGGGTTAGAGAGTAAAAGAGCTCTGTAAAAAGTGATTAATCTACCATTTTGACAGCAGTCTGTTTATTTTTAAAAACCCCTTATAACTTGACACTAACCTACCTTTCCAGCCTGATACATTACTCTCTTTCCTGCAGTATATGATCTATCAAAACTGGCCTTCTTAATCTCAAGAATATGAAAGAAGTGTAATGATGAAACAATATACCAAAATTTCTAGGATGTAACTAAAGAGTTGCTCAGAAGCAAAATTATCAAAAATTAACAAAATAGAAGATGGAGGAGCAATGAACTAAATAGACAGTTAAAAAATAGCCAAGGAAGGTGAAAGGTCACTAGAATTAACTACCACAGAAGAATCAGGGAAAATGTGGTCAGAGAAAAGGAGATCAGTTTTGGAAAAAAGGATAGCATCAGAGAGAAATTTCAGTAGACTGGTAGGGAAACAAGGTTGGTCTCACAGATTATGGAGGAATGGATGATGGAGTAAGAAAATAAATTTATTGACTTCTCATTTATCCCTTCTTGATGGAGCCTGGGGTCCTTGTTGGGATATAGAAAAAAACATAACCTAGTGGATTCAGATGATTTAGATTTAGGAAGGACTTTAGATGTTATCTAAGTCCAAACCAGTTATTTTAAGGGAAACAAAGAGGTTAAATGAGAAGGGCACAAAGGTAGTGGTTAATATAACTCAGGTCTTCTGAGGCCAAATCCAGTGTTTTTTCATACTATATGGCACTGCTTCTCTAAATGGAAAGTAATAGTTCTGAGTTTCAAAGTATTAAAAAACAAAATATATACTGGACAGGCTAATTTGTTCATAATAATTATTAATTTTGAAATCCCTAAGAGATAATGATGACAACTCACATTTATATCTAATACTGTAAGGCAAATAGTATAAATATTACTACCCCCTCATTTTATGAATATGGAAACTAAGTGTCAAAGGAGTGAAGTAACTTGCTTTTATCACACCAGTGGCACATTTCGAAGCTAAGCTTCAAAACCAATTGGATCTGTTGATACCAAGTATAACATGATTGCTGCAATATTACACTCCAGTTCAAGTAGCTAATAGCATGGTAGATAACCTAAATATGATTCCTTCAGTGGTGCTTGGTTATTTGCATATAATAACTATATATATACGTATATATGTATGTATGTATATGTATATATATACACAGACACACACACTGTGTATTGCCAATAGCTTGTGATTATAGCAAAATAAAATCTGACAAATGATATGTGTTGCAATCATTTCTCCCTAAGTAAAGGAACACTGAAGGATCTCAAAAGTTGTCACTGTGGGCAGGACCCCAGTGTCAGTTTTCCCTCTATCCTAAAAGCTTTAGTAATCAGTTTTCATGAGTGACTGTGGCCAAAAATCCATCACTTTGTGCTGAACTTCTTTATGAGCCTCCCCAAAGTTAACTAGACTGGTCCTTGGATGAAGGACAAATAGTTCTTGCCAAGCCTATATACTTGAAGCATTTCAAGCTTGATAATAGCACCTGCCAAAGTTTAGGCCCAGTCAGCATGGCCTTGGTGGACTCAGGATCACCTCCACCCTATAATGAACCAGATGAGGAATTTCCTAGAGGCTAAATGAGGAGATGACATAAAAATCATTTGATATATTTTTTTAAAGACTAACTTATTTCCAGGTACTTCTCGTGTTAATCCTGTTGTAGGACTAGAGGTTTTCTAGCCGAGCCCTCTAACCCATATGAAGTTTCATTATAGAAGATGATGGAGGAGTTATTTTATGAGCCATGCAACTGAAAAGACTTTGGATATGATGACTTCTGGGCATGACAGTTGTGCACCTTTCCCAGGGAGTGAACGTCCATGGAGTAAATTATGGAGTACTTACAGGCACCCATTTTTCCTTTCAGAAACCATGGGGCATGTTAAATGCACTTATGATGGATAGCAGGGCATACAGAGTTTAAAACCCACATTTTTAAAGTAAGCCTGCTTAACCTTGTACGATACTTTAACATGGCACTTTAGAATTAGAAGCACATAGCAATAACATTTGTTGCCAACCTAGCTCTATTTATTAACTCGGTGGAGCTATGAGCAGGAGTGTTTGAAAGCCAAGATCTGGTTCTTCATCTTGAAAATCATTTTTGATCTTTCTCATCTGAGGTCTTACATAAGCACTGTTTAAAAAAAACTGGACATGCTAATAATCAATCCTTTATAAACTGAAAGCTTATGAATTTTTCATACTGACGTAGCTTTAAAGCTAACCGTAAATATTTATAAAGCTCTTCTTTCCAATACTTCTTAAAAGGAGATCAGTGCCTGACATGGCTAGGAGATGATAGTGTTTTAGCTGATTTTCCTTTGAAATGTAGAAAAGTCTTCAAATTTTCTCACATTATTCTCCCTAATGTACACTATAAAGGGTAAATATTATGACTTACGGTTAGGATAAATCTTGTGATGGTAAATGTTATTGAAAGTACGCTTTTCAGTGTTGAAAGCTAATATAATTATTTTTAAAAGAAAGTACGCCTTTCTCATTGGAGAGAATGGAAATAAGATATATTAAGGGATTTAAAGTATTTTGTTTAACATATATTACAAATAATGCAGCCTAGCCTTTTTTTCCTGTATAATTTTTACTCATAATTCAGAAAAGGCAAGGCTATCCATAGTCTAGTCTTTTTTTTTTAACAAAAGACAGTTTTCTCTTCCAATTAAAAATGACCAACTATGAAGGAAAAAGTAGGGCTATATTTACTTAGACTTACTATTGTATCCTTTAGAAAAGAGTAACTTTTCTCTGGGGAGGTCAGTCTTACTTTGGTAAAAACAGTTCATCTGCAATTTTAATTTGAAATTGAACAAGAAGACTCAAAGGTTGAAGACTTGTGCTGAATAACTATGGTACCATTTACTTGCAGCCTTCAAGCCTTCTTTTCTAGAAATAAGGCAGTCAAGAGCCAGTACTTGTCTTTCACTGCCTCTGGCTAGCTTAGCCATTAGCATCTCTCAGAATTTTGTTTGTTTTTCAGAATTCACTTTGGAATGAATGGTGCTGTCCTGATTAATCCACTCAGGAGCAAAGGTCACACTAGAGCATCCCCTGTTTTTGAAGTACAGCTCACCAAAGATTTGATTTGTTTCTATGACTCAAGTGTAGAATTCAGGTGAGATCAAATCCCTTAAAAAAAAAAAAAAACAATGTCCAGCATTTGACTGGGGACTAGGAACGTAAATGAAAAGTAAGTGTTTATCGGTGCTCTTTCCCCTTTTTTTTTTTTCACCAGTTGCAACCCAATAATTCTCCTCAGCTTCTTTGTCATAGAACCCTCCCTCAAATTAGAGTGTAGCTGAGCAAAACAAATCAACACATTGACCACATTTACAAAATATTCTCCATTCTACTTCTGTCATCCATGACCTCTGTTGATAGTAACAAGTCATGCTCCAACAATTCACTAAAGTATGTTTAGTCACTGCATTGGACAGTCCTGATATCTTTAATTTTGCTTTGTTTTCACTGTAGGGAACTTTATGTTCATCTCAAAATTTTCATAGGATCATACTTACAGCTGACAAGCTGAAAGAGACCTTATAAGTCATCAAATCCAACTGGCTTCATTTTTACAGATGAGGAAACTGAGGTCCAGAGAGCTTAAGTGTCTTGCCCAGGGTTTAGCTAGTGAGTGTCTGAGGCTTGATTTGAACTTAGGACTTTTTGACTTCAAGCCCAGCTCTCTATTCTCTATGCCACCGAGCTGCCTCATCATGAGAAATAAATTCTCCCAAGTATTATGTCAATATTTCATGTAAATGATTGGCATATCCAGGTTGGTCATGATTTATCTGCATTTATGACAAAGCCCACAAAATGTATGATTTCTTTTTCTTAATTAAAAAAATTGTGAACTTACTCAAAGGTAATATATTTTCTCTTCTTCAGGAATTCTCTGGAAAGTAAACAGAGGATAAGAATGATGGAAGATTTAGATGTCTGCTCACCCAGATTTAACTTCTCAAGGGCAGAAAGTGAAGTGAAAAAGCAGAAGGACCGGATGTTATGTGATGTGTTATTGGACCAGAATGTGTTACCTGGTGTTGGAAACATCATCAAAAATGAAGCCCTCTTTGATAGTGGTCTCCACCCAGCAGTTAAAGTATGTTTTAAAAAGATTTTTTTTGTTTTTCATATTTCTATATTTGTAGAAATAGTAGAACCCCTTCATACTGTTGGGGATAAGGGAATAGAATTAGCCTTCATCTCACATACCATACCATGTTGTTGTTCAGTCGTTTTTTCAGTCATGTCTGACTCTTTGTGATCTCATTTGGGGTTTTCTTGGTAGAGATACTGGTGCAGTTTGTCATATCCTTCTCCAATACTGTACCATATTAACCTTTAAAAATTATTGATGTCTCTTGTTTGTACATTATCTTTATTCTGAAATATATGTCCTACCTACCCACCCAGTGAGCCTTCCCTTGTAACAAAGAAAAAAAAATCAAATCAGTAAAATCAATCATAACAGAAGCCATAACTGACTATAAATACAATATTCCATACCCATCACCCTCCACCTCTGCCAGGAAGAGAGAAAGATACACACCATACATACCTTTTTATGTGTAATTGCAGTTGTGGTGGGGTTAACCCAGAATACAAATCAGTCTGTGTAATAAGGAACTATTACCATAGTGTCCTACTTTATATGCAGAATAACATTCACAGCAACCTCTTTCTGTGTGTTGGACAAATATATACCTATCACAAAAGCGGTGGCACACATACTTCAGCATTTCCAGGATCTGTAGTTTCACCTGGGGTGGTCACTCCTTCCACTGATGCAGCAGCTTGCAAAACTGCCCTGCCATAGTGAATGGCTTCATAAGCAGAGACAGAGAGAGACACACACAGAGACAAAAGCAGAGAGACACAGACACAGACAAGAGAGCTAGAGGCAGATGAGAGATAAGAAAGACAAGAGAGAGGCGACGAGAAATAGAGACAGACAGACAGACAAAAAACAGCGACAGAGAGAGATGTTGCCTGCTGATCAACCTTTTGATGATGTGTAGGCACTTGGCCAATGGCCAAGGCTATACTTGTAGTCTATATAACCTGACAAATTACTAGTATAGGCTTTGAGAACACAGAGTCACTTTTATGTGATGAAGTAACATTGGAATAGAATATATTGGGTGGTGATGTATCTAAATCCATCTTAGAGTTGTTTGGGGGAAAAAAGACACTGATAAGTGTTTTTGTTTGTTTGTTTGTTTTAGCATCAAAGTATATTTCTTCAAACCAGTTAAACAAGGCTACCTAATAGTGAGACTGTGACTTAGAGTAGTACCATGCCCCAGTCAATGGCACCTTACAAATTTATGTCATGTGTGGTTATTTTATTAGTAGACCAAGGGCTCTTACCTTGTTTTGTATCGTGTAGTCTTTTAAAAGTCTAATGAATCTTGTGGAAGCCTTCTCAGATTTATTGTTGTTGTTCTTTTTTAATCCATTCATAATGGAAGGAAATGTTCAATTTCAGCTAGATTTTAGGGAAAATAAGGATTAATTTTCTTTCATTCAGGTTTTTGGGTCCTCTCAAATCTGTCCACAGACCCCATGGTTCATGGATCCCAGGTTAAGAAACAACCTCAAAGCTAGACATTTTTCCTGGGTCTGACAAGTACGACTTACTTTCCATGATCTCTATATGAACCCACTAATGTTTATCATATGTTGTGACTATAGATTCTGTATAACTGTAGCTAGCAATGACATTTGATCTAAAAGGTTTAACAGACAGGAACTCAAGGATGGATTGGTAGAAATACGTTTCTCCTAGTAAGGAAAAGTTAAACAAGTCAGTACCCTACTAATAGAAAGTATGAGAATACATCTGTTTTTTGTTGGTGGTGGTCTTTTTTCTTTTGTTTTAACCCAGTCACCATACGACTGAGGAGTGAATTATTTTTGTTGATAATGGGCAGGTAGCAAAGGGTTTATTGCAGTAAGGAGAGAAAAAAGGATGTTACTTAGAACTATTAGATTATCTAAATTCAGATTGTGTTATTATAAGTCAATTAAATGCATAGACTCAGTTTTGCTTATTTTATTTCTTCAATGGTTTGAAAGATTAGTCTGGCCTCTTAATGAAACAGAATGCTTTAATATCTGTCAAGCTGTTATAACCAGTATTCACACTGATTCCAACTGACTACAAAGCTCTATGAAAATAAATCTTAACAGATATTTTAATAAGCACACTTTTCTCCCTTTATATTTTCTTTATCCTTGGTGTCCACTCAGAACCTCTTGTGAGACCTTTTTCTGGATCCTTACCAAAGTTTTACTTCTGTTAATTCTTCCTCTAGAGTTGGAGGTAGAGTTGTAGGATGAGGAGAAGCGAGAGGAGGATAACTGGGAACATTAGTAAATAAGAGCCAAGTTATCAGCTCTAACTGACATACCACTTCCTTTCCCCATAACAAGCAAAAATACACCAATTGGGGGGGGGGGAACTAACAAGAAAAAAAAAAAAGAAATTTCTATGAACAACCAGAGAGGCCAAAGAGCCTTTGTGTCATTTGAAACTCTAGAGTAGGCTGAAGGAGAGAGGGTATGACCATATTGAGCTGTCCAGGCTCCTAGGCAGAACAGAACAGAAGAAGCTGCACTTTGCTACTCCTACAACTTTTTACTCAGATTATTGGTCAGATGCAAATTAGGTAAAGTAGAATAAAGGAAGGTTCAATAAGTGAAATTTAATGAAAGGGCAATTTTCCAAGCAAGATATCATTTATATCTTGCAATGGGTCATGCAACCTGATAATAAAGGGTGGGTCAACTGACCTTGCCTCTGGCCAGAAGACCTCAAATTGAGGGTGCAGTGGGTTTTTTATAAGCTTAGAACAAAGAAAAGAACAATAATCATGTAATTGGCCAGCCCTATAGAGATGAGAGATTATTGGTGACATCAAAGACAGTGAACATAGCCCCAGGTGGGATAACAGCCACCTCTCTAGATCTCTAAGAAATGCTTTTGTGAATTTTATGGGTCCTAGCTGCATCCTGAGGTTACTGGTAATGGCAGACTCAGCAGCAGCTGGGGAATTAGATAAGACCACCTTAATTGTTCAAGATGGGACAAGGTTAGGTAGTCCGAGCTTCTCAAGGACACCCCACAGACCTTGCAGGAAATGCTGAGATAATGTGTTATGAGAGCATTGAGAACAGAGTTTTTCTTTAACTACTAAGCTTAAGCCTTTAGAGAGAAAAACTGAACGTTAGCCCACAGAACTGTTTCACTCAAAAGTCAGAGAAGAGGCTTCAGTTTTGATAGAATATTATTATAGAATGAAATCAAATACAAACTATGGGAAACTATAGGAAAAGCCCATCGCCACAGAAGAAGCCAGAGTAGCTTCATCAACAGACCATAGAATCATCATGGATCTGGAGCTGGAAGGGACCCAAGATTGACTACTGAATCCAACTCCTTCGTTTTACAAATGAGGAAACTGAGCCTCAGAGGTGTTAAGTGATTGCACAAGGTCACTCAAGTAGCAAGTGGGCAGAGCTAGGATTCAAACCAAGGTCTTCAGACTGAAGACCTTAAAGAACTAAAGAAGGTCTTTAGTGTCCTATAACAACCCAAATGGCATATCCCTCATAGACGAAACACCTACAGAAATGCATGGTGAATCTACACTAACAGTGTTACTAGAAATAGAAAATATTAAATTGAATTACATTATAAGCACATCGAAAGAAGATTCTAATTTCACCCTCCCCCACAAAAGTACATTAGAAAAAAGCAAGAAACAAACAACTAAATTGCAAAGCAACAGAGAACGAAAATATCGGTAGAAACATGAGAAAGCAAAATAATGAAAATGACAATAGGTATGTATTTGCCTCAATACCTTTTATCAGAGGGGCAAAATGATAAAATCTAAGAATGAGGCTAAAGTGAAGAGAACGAAAAAAAAAAGTCATGGCAGCACAGATAGAACTGGCCATCCTAAGTGTGAAAGGTTCCTCCCCAGTAAAAAGAGGGTCAGGATATCTCAGGGAGTCACAAAGATAATAGTAGTGTAAAACACAAAAATTCAGTTTGGTTTAATTTGGTTCATTTATTTACATTTTTAAAAAATCTGAATTTAATGAACGTTGACAAAAGAAACATTTCCATATGCAAAGCATAAAGGTAAAAGAATTCCTGTTCTATACAGCTTGCTTTTTTAGAAGTAAATAATAGATTTTAACATGTGACTTTCAGAGCTGTCTCTACTTATCAGTGTTTCCTTCTGAACTTTCCTTAGTTCTCTTCTGTGCATTTTTTAAATTAATTTTTTAATTGGCAAACCATCCTTCTTTTCCTCTCTTCCCCCAAATAAGGAAGAAAAACAAAACCTCTGTTACAAACTTGTATAGTCAAGCAAAACAAATTTCTGCATTGACCATGTTTTTAAAAAAAAAAAAAGTCTCATTCTGCTCTCACTCCTTCACTTCTCTCTCAGGAGGTGGGTGCCATTTTTCATGAGTCTTTTGGAATGGTAGTTGGTCAATACACTGGTCAGAGTTCCTAAGTTTTTCAAGTTTGTTTTTATTTCATTGACACTGTATAAATCGTTCACCTGACTCTACCCACTTCACTCTATATCAGTTCGTGCAAATCTTAAGTTTCTTTCAAACCATCCTTTTCATAATTTCTTACAGCACAATTGTATTCCATTTATTTACCATAACTTCTTCAGCCATTCCGCTTTGTTTCCATTTCATTGCTGCAACAAAAAGTGCTGCCATAAATATTTTTTGTGCATTCTCTCTTTTGGAATTTGTTTAGTTAATTAATAAGCATAACAACTCACATTTACATACACTCTAAGGTTGACTGAGCACTTTGCTCGCAACAGCCCTATAAGAGATATATTATTCCCAGATTATTGTTCTCATTTTATAGGTGGGCAAACTGAAGGTCAAAGAGGATAAGTAACCAGCTCAAAGTCCCAGAATTAATTAGTGCCTCCACCAGAGTTGGAAACCAGATATCTCCTTACTCCAGATCTAGCACTCTTTTAACTACACCATATTGTATATTTCAAGTTGTCTTACTGCATATATACTGATTTCCGTTTCATGCCCTGCATCAAAAGCCAAGCCTGTAGCCCTTTAACTTTATCTAACATATTAGAAGTAGTGACATTCTCTCTTCCTATGTGCATATTTTAGTTCAGCACAGAATGTCCTCTTCTCTTTTCTCCAATAAGATTGTTCTAAAAGCCCATATATCTAGTCCCATCTTACTTCCTTAGACTAGGTTATTTCACAGTCAATATTAAATACCCAGAAGTCAGTTGTTAGAAGAATCAGACCTCCCTGGACCTTAGGAGTCAAGTTGCAATGTATAGGACACTAGGTATTAAGAAAATAAAAAATCAAAAAAAACCCTGAATCTTTTCCATGCTCACACTGTCAGGAGGCAGAGTAAGTTCCTAATATCTCTATAAAACAGAAGTGTGGCAACTACAGCTTCCCAAGGGTGTTATGAAAACTAAGAGAGATGAGATATCATCAGGGACATCGAGACTCTTCTGTGTCTCCATAAACTCAGAGTGTTGTAGGATGAAGTAGAAGGTATTTCCTCTGAAACAGCCTTAGAAAGTACGTGCAAAATATAATTAATTCTTCAAGGATAATGCTGAAGTTTATTGAGGACTTTTATTAAAAAAAAAACCTCAATCAGGTGTATGTATAAGTTCTTCCATTAAAAAAATTACATATTGATCATAGGATATTGACATTGGAAAGGGTTTAAAACTCATCTAGGTCAAATTCCTTTTTATACAGGTCAGGGAACAGTGACAGAAGTATATTGAACATTGTCAGATCACCAAAGATTTGAATGCATAATTTATGTTTGTAAGAATAATATTCTGAGAATTGGAAATTGAAGGGATGCCCATTAACTGGGGAATGGCTAAACAAACTATGGTATATGATCATGATAGAATATTATTGTGCTACAAGAAATGACAAGCAGAATGATTTTAGGAAAACCTGGAAAGACTTATATGAACTGCAAAGTGAAGTGAGCAGGACCATTGTTGTACACAGTAACAGCAATATTGTTCGATGAAGAACTGTGAAGGACTTAAGTATCCTCAGCAATACAATGATCCAAGACAATCCCAAAGGACTGATGATGAAGCATACTATCCGCCTCCAGAGAAAGAACTGATATTGTTGGAATACAGACTGAAACATAGTTATTTTTCACTTTCATTCTTTTTCATTTATTCAAGTCTTCTTGTACAAAATGACTAATATTGAAATGTTTTTACATGATTGAACATTGTAGAACCTATATCAAATTGCTTACCATCTCAGGGCAGGGGGGAAGAGGGAAACTTTAGAAAAAAGTTAAACATGTAATTGGGGAAAAATAAAATATATTAAATAAAATATATCATAAAAATAATAATATTCTGTTTAGTACTGGCATTTCAGAATAGAGTGTTTATAAATTAATATATGACACCAGTCAAGATAGAGAAAGTATTGGAACCTGGCTATCTATTTGTTTGCTATATAATGTTACCTGTTCCTGTTTATATATCATCCACATGTGCATAATCATTTTGCTGATGCCCTTTAAATTTTTTAGACTTTTACTTTTTTCACTTTTCTCTCTCCTTTATGCCCCCCCCAGGGGAAAAAAAACCTTTTAACAAACATACATAGTCAAGCAAAATAAATTCCCATATTATTCATATGTCTCATTCTGCATATTAATCCATCATTTCTCTGTCAGGAAGTAAGTAGCAGCCTTCATTGTCCATCCTACTGATGTGTTTTCTTAAAATTTCAAAATAATAAACTGATGATCAAAATATCTTTAAGCTTTTTTCCTTCATTTTAAGGTTTCTCAGCTAAAAGATGAACAGACACGTCACCTTGTGAAAATGATACGTGACTTTACAATCCTTTTTTATAGGGTAAGAGCAAAATATTTGAACTTATCTAAATGTTCAACTTTATTTTTGTTGACAACAAAATGTAAAAGTTGTCTATAACCATCTAATGGACAATATAAAGCTACCTCATAGCAACATTGCTATTTTAGGGGAAGAAACTAACCTTCCCTTAAATCATATAGAGTATGTTTTGGTCCGTGTTTGACCATACATGGCAAGGCTGATGAACCTTGTGTCCGGTTGTCTTTCAAAGGACCATAGGTATGGAGCTAGAAGACGTATTGGAGGTTACCAAATCCAACCTCATTTTATAGAAGGAAACTGAGACCAGGGAAATTAAGTGACTTTCCCAGAGTCACATAGCTAGTAAATGCAAGAGGTAGGATTTGAATTCAGGTCTTCCTTACTTCAAATTATATGTTCTATCCTTTACTTGCATTTCATGTATAATGAACTACTGTGGGTGAGGAGGGTGGAGGAAAAAGAGGTTACATTGGGTGATACTGCCTTCATAAAGTTAATAAAAATATTTTGCTTTTTAAAAATACATTTAGACACCCCCCCCCCAGTAGTGACTATACAACAGTATCACAGTATGTTGGTTTTTTATTTAGTGTATCTATTGGGTGCTTAGATGTCATGTTAACTATAATAAAAAAGATGGCCTCAGTGGGATTTAAAGCATTTGGCAGTTTTTAGCACGATCTAATGAAAGGTATACAAGTATTTCCTGGTTCATTACTAGGTATTCCCAATGAGGGGCCTTAACTGTCATTTGTGTTATGTTTGTGTTTTGCATGCTCAATTTCTATTTTCATTTGTTCTCCCAGAGAGATTGGTTACAGAAAATTTCCCATTTTGTCCATCCTGTAAATTTGAAATTTTAATGCTTTGCCAAATTAATATTAAGTCTGTGTGTAATTTTCAGTTAATATATGCTGAACAGTATTTCTGGTTTTCTGCAATTTCATACTGCTGATTGAAAGCCGCAGTGTTCTCTTTAAATAGTCTGTGAGTAGGATTACATCTGACAGAAACTGTCAAAATGTCTTTTGAAATGGCATTGAAACTGTTCATGTGTTGTACCTAAACAGAATACTTTCTGTACTGGAAATGTATTGAATGTTTTTTAGAGTAGGTATAAGATGATGATATTAATAACTGCTGACATTTATATAGTACTTTATAATTAAAGTAATTTTATACACATTATATTATTTGAACTGTACAATAACTCTGAGGTAGGTAAGAATAATAATAATAATGATAATAAAAACAACTGGCATTTATATGGTGATTTAAGGTCTGCAATCTGCTTTACATGTGTTCTTATTCTAATAACTTTGTGAGATAAGTCCTATTATTGTCCCAATTTTACAGATAAGGAAACTGAGGCTGAGAGGTCACACAGTTAATTAAATGTCTGAGGGAGGATTTAAACTTAAACTGCAGTGCTCCTTCACCACCTTAACAGTATATCATTATCACCATTTTACAGATGAGGAAACTAAGGCACAAAGGGGATAAGGAATTTGCTCAATGTCACATAGCTAATAAGTAATGGAGCCAGAACTCAAAGCCAGGTCTTCTGAATCCAAATCTAGTGTTCTTTACACTGTACTATATAAGTTTAATGCTTTCAACCAGATCTAGGCATTAGAAATTAGAATAAAATACGAGAGGATTTGTCTTCTGGGTTATTGAAATTAGACTTAAGACAAGGATTAGATTTTTCAAAAAGTGGCCAGGCATGGAATTCTCTTGCAAACACTTCATTGCATTTGAAGTAAAATCCCATACAGTTCTTATATCCCATTATAGACAGTAAGATGATTCTAAGGAAAGAACAAGAAATGTAAACAAGGCATAAGGTTATGAAGCGATTGTGTCAAATGGCAGGTGTGTAAGAATCTTGCCAACATCTTTTTTTTTTTAATTAAAAAAATGCAGATCTTTTCAAATTCTCTTTAGCATATTATATTTATGGATAACATTTAAGATTATAAATTTGATTCCTTAGCAACACAACTGTCATCGTAGTTGGTAACATAGGGTCACATAATTATTTTGTTTTAAGTGCCGCAAAACAGGCTCGGCTCTTTATAGACACTGTAAGGTGTATAAACGTTCTGACTGTGGTCAGTGCAGAAGCAAGATAACTGTATGTCGCTTGGGGGAAAATAACAGAATGACATATTTCTGTCCTCGGTGTCAAAAGGAAAATCCTCAGTTCATTGATATAAGGTAAGATATTCACCTTCAATACAGCTTTCTTATACTTCTGCCTCCTAAGAATGACGAGAAGATTAATAAGAAGCTATTATCTAATATTGGTTAGTTCATTGTGAAGAAATTTACTGAATATTTATTAAGTACCTGTTATGTGCCAGGCTTGTGTTAGGCACTGGGGATTTCAAGAAAAAAAGGAATAGTTTCTGCCCTCAAAGCTTACATTCTAATGAAGAAGATGTCATTTATACATACAGGTGTGATACATATAAAGTAGCCACAAGGTAACCATAGATGGGAAGGCACTAACAGCTCAGTCTTCTGCAATAGTTGTTCCTTGAGAAAGAAAAAATAACCCCGTAATAAAGTCAGAAGAATATATCTTCTGGAGGTTTTGTGGCACAAATTCCTGTCCTCGGGTAGCTTAACACCTGTAACAAGTGGAAAAGCTTTGGTCATTGGGTTAATTTCCAGTCCTCAGCTAAATTATATGTATCTCATGAGACTAATACCAACAGATCTAGCAATATCATTTTGGAATCTCTGTGGAGGATGGATTGGAAAGGGGAGAGATTGGCTATTGGAGAAAATTATAAAAGTTTATAAAAGCCTGTGAAGAGGGACTGGATAAACCGCAGTACCTGGAGTTTAAGTGCAGGGAAAAGGATGGATGTAAGAGATGTTACAGAGAAGGAACTGGCAAGACTTTGGTGAAAGTGAAAGATAAGGTTGTGAACTTAGGTGACTGGAAAGTTGGGGGCACCTTTGAAAGAAACAGTGAAGTTAGGACAAAGGAAGAAAATGAGTTTTGTTGGGGATTTTGAATTTGAGACTTCCAAGTAGAGATTTCTAGGAGACAATTGGAGTTATGAGTCTGGAGGATAAGAGAATAAGGGCTGGACATATGTTTAGAAGTTACCTAAATAGAGATGATAGTTGTTTCCAGAAGTGATGATTAAATCAATCAATCAATAAGCATTTATTAAGCATTACATATCACCAAAATAGTGAGAAATGGATAGAACCTAGGACATAGGCCTGGGGTTCACCTATGCATAAGGAATAAGATACAAGTGATGATCCTACAATGGAGACCAAGAAGGGTTAGTCTAATAGGTGAGAAGATAAATCACAACAGAGAGTGTCATGAATACCCCAAGAGGAGAAGGTATCTAGTGGGAGGGGATATTTGATATTATTAACCACTGGAAAAGGCTGTTGGATTTAGAAGTAAAGAAACCATTGCTGACCTTGAGAGGAAACAGTTTTTATCTAGTCATAGAGACCAAAGACAGATTGCTAGGGGTTAAGAAATGAATGGACAGTGAGAAAGTAGATGCAAGTCTCAGCTTTTCCTAGATGTTTGGGCTATTAAAGGAAGGCAAAGTATAGGGCAATAGCTTGAGGAGATGGTGGGATCAAGTAAAGGATTTTTACAAGCAGGGGAGATTTAGGCATGTTTTTGGGCAAAAGGGAAGGAGTAGATAGGGAAAAGATGAATGAAAATCAGAGGAAGAATAGATGTAGTTAAAGAGCCAAGTTCTTGGAGATGATAAAGAAGAAATCAAGAGTACAAGAAAATGAATTGAAGTTGGCAAGAAGGGCTCCCTTATCCTCATCTGATAAGAGCAAAGGAGGAGAGAATTGGTGATGATGCTAAGGTGATTTGAAGTATAGAACTAGGGATGAGAGAGAGCTTGCAATGGGTTAATTTTTTTTCAATGAGTGAAGACCTTTGTTGATAGGGATAAGAGAGAAGGGTGGTATGGGGACTTGAGAAGAAAAGGCTTAGAGCAACCTCTGTGAGGAGAGGAATAGAGAATTGATTAGTGTAGAGTAAAAGGATTGACTTTTGGCAGTGAGGGTCTAGTTGAAATTTCCAGCACAAATTTCTAGGGGACTCAGCACAGAAGTACTTGGGCAAGAGCAGAAAAGGCAAATGGCAGGAACAGTCTTAAGCAGGGATGAAGAATCTGTGGCTTCAAGGCCACGTGTATTCCTCTAGGTTCTCAAGTGCAACTTTTTTTTTTTTTCTAGAGAGGAAATTGGGGTTGTGACTTGCCCAGAGTCACACAGCTAGTAAATGTTATGTGTCTGAGCCCGGATTTGAACTCAGGTACTCCTGACTTCAGGGCAGTGCTCTATCCACCGCGCCACCTAACTGCCCCTCAAGTTCAGCCTTTCGACTGAATCCAAACTTCACAACAAATTCCCTTAATAAAAGGATTTATTCTGTAAAACTTGGGACTCAGTCGAAAGGCTGCACCCAAGGACCTAGAAGGCCAGATGTGGTCTCAAGGCCACAAGTTCCCATCCTTGGTCTAAAGTTTATATTTGGAAAGAGATAAACAGAGACTGGAGATGGAGACTAAGAAGGGATTTAGGAGAGGTGAGCTGGAAGGACAGGTGCACATGGTCAGAAAGGAATTTCAAAGTTATGGGTTACAGAGATAGAACTCTTGTGGGTGATGACATGATTAAGGTCATGGTTGTCCTTAATATGTCGCTGAGTGTAGGTCATTAGAGTTGAGAGCGATGAACTGGGAAGCAAGGGTATTTGAGGGGACATCTCTATGTAACCTGGAAGTCCTCAAGTTTGTGGACAAGGATTGGGATGTATAGGAAAACTGTGAGCCAGATATTAAACTCTTTGAGGAAGGGAGAATGACCTGGGGCCTGGGCACTAATAGCCACCAGGATCAGGATAGAGTGACATATTTGGATTGAGTGGATTTCAGAAGGAAGAGAGTTAACTGAATAAAGGTAGTTGGGGGAGGGCCTGGAAATCACAATAGAGAGCAAGAAACATGATTTTACAGACATAACTTAATTATAAATGTGCATAATAAAGAATCTTTCTATTGTTCTTGTCTCCAAAATATCCAAAACCTATGGACAAAGTAATTTAGAGTAGATCTGCTTATAATGTTGATTTTTAAATGTATTATCTTGCAGCAAGCTGCCCACAAGAAACAGTCTAATTGACTGGGCATATACCAGGGGGCTGTATCCTAATGAACATGTTGCTCAGAAAGCTGAAGAGGAATGGACGTGCGCTGTCTGTACCCTAATAAACAAGCCTTCTGCTAAGGCCTGTGATGCTTGCTTGACTTCCAGGCCCAATGGTGAGATTGAGTGTGGGTTTCTTTGATCATTCTATTTGCAAGACTATTAATTATGCAAAGTCAAGTATCTATTTTACTCTTTCCTGCTGTTCAATAATCTTAATATAAGAATAATACTTTCTTCCTGAAAGCTCAAAGGAATTATCTTTAATTTGAGCAAGTAGCCATTGTACAAGTATTTATTCACTACAGTATATGTATTTCTGCATGTAAGCTATCTCCATAGAGATCTGTAGGCACCTGGTTTTTTTTTCCCCCTTTTTATTTTAGAGGGAGGGGAAACATGCTTGGGCTACAACAGTAAGTTCTTTTGTATCTCAAAAATTGAGATTATCACATCTGTTCTCCTCCCCTGTTTCTAATGAATTATTCAATAAAGCTTTGTTTTATGCAGATTTCAGCAACTTTCTAGTTTGTTATTCAGTCCAAGTGTTATAAATTGAAAGGGAGGTTTTCTAAAAGAATGTGTTTGCAGGTGGAATGGAAAAATTCTTCCTCTCTTCTTTATCTTCCCCACCCCGTTGTTATTAAAAGCTTTACATAGACAATTGTACTGATTTCATTGAAATCCTTCAAAATAACTCTTTGCAACTTGCAATCTTGTGTGTACAGAGAAATGTAAAACCCTCATGGAAACCTGTGATTAAGACCCATCTCATTGATGCTGATTCTATTGTGTTCTCAATGTGTTATTTTCCCCCCTCAATTAGAACAGAACAAGTTCATTCTTGACTTATGTTCTCCCACACTTTGTAGACTGGAATGCTGCATCTTAGTATTTGGGCCAAGGAAGCAGGCCTTGCTGAGAGCAGAGCTTCACAACTTTCAGTAGAAGTTGCCTTGATGATTCTTACCCTCTTGTTCCAATATTACAAGGCTTTTAGAGTCCTAAGATAAGAGCAACCTTGGGTTTCTAAATTTACTTCACCCTTCAGAACATTCTTACTCTGCTAATGATCTTTCTTCCCATTTTCTTTTGTAGCCTGTACAGCAAAGATATAGATCAGAATAACATCCTGATAGAACATGCTCTTAACACGGGTTCCATAGTTCTTAAATTAAAGGAATTATGGTGCAGACTCTGATTTTCAGTTCAGCAATATTTAGTAAATGTGAATAGCCCTTTTCATTCATCTATATTCATATTATTTCAAATAAGGCTTTCATTATAAATCCAGTTACCCATAGAAACAAGGCTTATAACGCCATTCAGATTCTATCCCTTTATGAACTGTGATAACGTAAACACCTGTACTGGTTTCATCTTCAGCTCCTTTGGAGAGAATTTTGTAAAACCAGACATCACTATTGCTATTTCTGTAGTCTCCTCAGTTCTTAGAAGCTAATAGCTCAGTGTTACATATAGATTCTTGGAACATAATGAAAGGCAGTAGAAAACTTTATAAATCCCATCTTTGGTACCATGAAAGTAGACTGTGGAAACCATGAAACTCAAATCATAGTCCTTTTGGTAACTTCTAGGTGGTACAGTGAACAGAGTGTTTAACTTGGAGTCAGGAAAGGTGTGGGTTCTGTTTTTGCCTTTGATACACAACAGTTGGGTGATCCTGGACAAGTCTTAACCATTCTCAGGCTCGGTTTTCTTATCTGTAAAATGACATAATAATAGCATTTATCTAACAAGGTTGTTGTGAGGATCAAACAAATTAAGACATGTCAATCATTTTGCAAGGCTTATTCAGTCATTCAGTTGTGTCCAACTCTTCATGATCCTGCAGACCATCTCCGTAATTCGGTGGACCATAGCGTGCCAAGCCCTTCTGACCTGAGGGCCTCATTTTCCAATGTCATATCTTTTAGCATTTTTAAAAATACTGTCTGTGGGTTTTTTTGGCAAAGATCCTGTAGTGATTTACGATTTCCTTCTCCACTTTTATGTAGGCAGAGGTCAAGTGGCTTGCCCAGGGTCACACAGCTAGTAAGTACTTGAGGTCAGATTTGAACTCTGGTCTTTCTGACTTCAGACCTAGTGCTCTGTCCACTGAGCCAATGAGCTGCTGCAAAGCATTGTATAAATGCTATTACTATTAACTGAAAGTTAAATTTGAAGCACATGGAGTAAACTTCAAGATCTAAGTAAAATATGTTATTTTTCAAGAAATTCTTTTTTTTCCTAAAAATAACTAGCAAAACATTATATGAAATATAATAGCTAACATGTTTATAACTCTTTAGGGTTTCTAAAGTGCTTTACAAATGTTAATTCATTTTATCGTCACAACAACCCTGAGAAACGGGTACTATTATTATCCCAATTACAGGTGAGGAAACAGAGACATGCAGAGGTTAAGTGACTTGCCCAGGGTCACACACCTAGAAAGTATCTACTGCTATATTTGAACTCAGATCTTCTTAACTCCAGGTACCAGTCTCTATCCACCTAGCTTCCTCAATATATTATAACTCCTTTTCCTTCCATTTCAAGATGCAAAAGCAGAGGAGGATGCCAATAATTCTGTCACCTATGACAACAATTTGATGAAGTATCCTTGTAATAGTTTTGTCAAACGCCATCCAGAAGTGAAGATCAACTGGAAAACTGCATTTGGAATAGCAACTCTGGTTTTGACAGACCTAGGCAATAAATCCAGTTCTTTTGAAAGGATCAGAAACCAAAACATGAAGTCCAGTGGAGATTTTCAAAACTGTCCTGTTGGTAACATTTGTTTTAGTGATGTACAGCACCCCTCCAAGGAGAAAGGCAAATATATGGCTCTACCATCGGACAACGTCAATGGATCACCCATATTTGACTCTCAATCTAGTTTAAGTCCAGCACACAAAAAGTTAAAGACTAATCACTCACTTCCAGAGCTCAAAGGCTGCAGCCCTGGCTTCTCAAACATGTGTAATGCTTCCAACAATGGCCCTACTTCTTTCAGGTATTTCACTTAAAGTTATAATAGGGTGATGGTGTAAGGGAGGAGGGGCACGGGAAAGGTGGAATAGAGAGTATTCATTGCTGAGATATCTGGAATTGAATACGGGTAGAATAAGCCAGACTTTGAGCAATTGCTGTTATATTAACCAGCCTTTCTCTTTATTCTCTCTTCTGGTACTGCTAACCACTGGAAAAGGCCATGGGATTTAGCAATAAAGAAATCATCAGTGACCTTGGGAGGAGGCAGTTTCCATCTAGTCATAGAGATGAAAGCCAGATTGCTAAGGCTTTAAGAAGTGAAAGGGCTATCAAAGCTTTAAACTGCATTCAGACTTTTGGGACACTTTGTATATGCTACTTGACTCTTGGAACTTGCCAAACCCATAAAAAGATAATTCTTCAAGTTTATAATAAAAAGTCATGACCTATATGTATTTATCAAGTGCTCAAGTACTAATGGAACTCAGAAAAGTCTTGAATGTCATAACCACTAAAAATCGATAGAGGAGGAAGGTTGGTGTGAGGATAAAGTGTTGAGGCTTGGTCACTTCCTTCCTGTGGGAATCCTTGGCAAGACATTTAACATGTCTGTGCCCTAGTTCCCTCATCTTTGAAGTTAAGGAATTGGATTTGTTGGCCTTAAAGGTCTCTTCCAGGTCTAAGTTGATAATCTTATGATCTAATCTTTAATTTAATTTAATGCTCTTAAGTCTAGACAACCAACAAAACAATCACTCAAGCCCTGATTTGTAGTGTCTGCTAATTTTTGAGGTATAAATACTCACACTCGAAATTTAACAATGGGCTGTAATTCAAGCTGGCTCCAGCATACCCCTACTTCTCTGTCTCAAGGCTCTCTAAATGGGCAGTATACTTTATTTACCAGAGAAAGACATTTATTGAATTTCTTTCAAAAAAAATGATTCTTTTTCACTTTTCTCCAGGTATTTATGTAGGGCGTGCTCAGCACTTTATTAGCTGCTGTGCAAAATGTGAAAGAAGTAATCAAAGTAGGTCCTGATCGAAAGGAGCATACATTCTGGTTCAATCATTCAATAATCATTTATTAAGCATTTACTGTGTGCCAGGCACTTGGCAAAAGCACCAGGGATACAAAGAAAGGAAAAAGACAGTCGCTGCTCTCAAGGAGCTCATATTCTAATGGAGGAAGCAACATGCAAACAAACTAGGTACAAGCAAGATATAGACAGAATAAATTAGAGATAATCAATGGAGGGAAGACATTAGCATTAAGTGGGGGGTTTCTTTGAGTAGATAAAGTATGTATTTCTTTTTTTTTTAATTTATTTATTTATTTTTAGTTTTCAACATTCATTTCCATAAGATTTTGAGTTCCAAATTTTCACCCCATCCCTTGCCTCCCTTACCCCAAGATGGCATGCAATCTGATATAAACTTTATATGTACATAATAATACATTCATATTAAACCTATTTTCACGTTAGTCATGTTGTAAAGAAGAATTAGAACCAATGAGACAAACCTCAAAAAAGAGGAAACAAAAAAAAAGAGTGAGATAGCAAATAATATGCTTCTATCGTAATTCAAACTCCATCGTTCTTTTTCTGGATGTGGATAATAGAATTTTCCATCATGAGTCCTTGGAGTTGTCTTAGCTCCTTGCATTGCTGAAAAGAGCTAAGTCTATCAAAGTTAGTCATCACACAATGTTGCTGTAACTGTGTACAGTGTTCTCCTGGTCCTGCTCACTTCATTCAGCATCAGTTCATATAAGTCTTTCCAGGTTTTTCTGAAGTCCACCTATTCATCATTTTGTGCTATAAGCACAATAGAATTCCATTACATTCATATACCACAGCTTGTTCAGCTATTCCCCAACTGATGGGCATTCCCTCAATTTCCTGTTCTTTGCCACTACAAAAAGAGCTGCTATAAATATTGTTGTACATGTGGGTCCTTTTCCCATTTGTATGATCTCTTTGGGATACAGATGTAAAAGTGGTATTGCTGAGTCAAAGGGTATGCACAGTTTTATAGCCCTTTGGCAACAGTTCCAAATTGCTCTCCAGAATGGTTGGATCAGTTCACAACTCCACCAGCAATGCATTAGTGTCCCAATTTTCCAACATCTTCTCCAGCATTCATCATTTTCCTGTTTTGTCATGTTAGCCAATCTGATAGATGTGATGTGGTACCTCAGAGTTGTTTTGATTTGCATTTCTCTAATCAATAGTGATTGACAGCATTTTTTATGTGACTATAGATAGCTTTAATTTCTTCCTCTGAAAACTGACTGTTCATATCCTTTGACCATTTATTAATTGAGTCATGACTTATATTCTTATGAATTTGACTCAGTTTTCTATATCTTTTAGAAACGAGACTTTTATGAGAGACACTGGTTGTAAAAATTCTTTCCCAGTTTTCTGCTTCCCTCCTGATCTTAGTTGCATTGGCTTTGTTTGTGCAAAAACTTTTCAATTTAATGTAATCAAAATTATCCATTTTGCATTTCATAATGTTCTCTATCTCTTGTTTGGTCATAAATTCTTCTGTTCTCTATAATTCTGACAGGTGAACTATTTCTTGCTCTCCCATTTTGCTTACAGTATCAGCCTTTATATCTAAATTGTGTGCCCATTTTGACTTTGTCATGGTATAGGGTGTAAGATGTTGGTCTTTGCCTAGTTTCTGCCATTCTATTTTCCAGTTTTCCCAGCAGTTTTTGTCAAACAGTGAGTTCTTATCCCAGAAGCTGGTAAAGTATGTATTTCAAAGAAAGACAGGGCTTAAGATGGGCCATCTAAATACAAAATGACATTTTTTTAAAAAAGTTTTAAAATTATTTTTATTGATTTTTTGTTGTTGTTGTTAACAACCTTGTCATTTCCCAATGCTTCCCCCTTCCTGGACCAATGAGATCCTTCCTTATAAAAAAATATGTACAGTTAGGCAAAACATGACAACATATTGATGATACAAAAATGTAGGCCTCATTCCATACTCGTAGTCCACCACCCCACTGTCAGGAGATAGGAAGTATGCTTTATTTCAGTCCTCTAAAGCCATAGTTGGTCCTTGCATTGATTAGTTTTGAGATTTTTTTCCATATTGTTTTCCTTTCTATCAGGAGTCCTTAACTTTCATTGACCCTTTTGGCAGTCTAAAGAAGTCTATGGATTCCTTTTCAGAATAATGCTTTTAATTGCATAAAATAAAATACACAGGATCACAAAATAAACTGGTTGTGTTGAAATACAGTTATCAAAATATTAAAAAGAAAAGTTCACAGATTGAAGGCTAAGAACTTCTAATTTACATTATGGTGGCCATTGTGTAATTTGTTGCCCTGGTTCTGTTTATTTTGCTCTACATCTGTTCCTATAAGTCTTACTACATGTCTGAATTCTTAGTATCCATTATCCTTATGGTGCAATTATTCCATTATATTCATGTAGTCCAACTTGTTCAGCAAAATAGCATTTGTTTTCCATGGATGTGGATTTGCTAATGGAATCCCTTTTCTGACTAGTCAGATCAGCTATTCTTGAACAGCTCAATAGACCTCCTATAGCTAGATTGACTTCTAGGGGTCATTAAAGCTTAATTCTTGACTAATGACAGTTCTAGTGTAGCTTATTGGCTTGTCCCATGTGACAACTCCCTGGCCTGTGTGATACCACTTTTACTAGCTTAAACAGTAAGTTTTGTCTCTAAGATGTTAACACCGGGGCAAAGGAAAGCACCCATTATCCCTGACTTGTGTGCTATTTGCTGGAATCACACATGATTTGTTCTCTTCAATCTATCAATTGCACATTTATTAAGTACCTACTATGTGCCAAGCACTGTGCTAAATGCTGGGAATACAAAAAGATTCAAAAGACAGTCCCTGTCCTCAAGGAATTCACAATCTAACATGGGAGACATGTAAGGAGGTGAAAAGTACATGTTGTCTCCCATACATGTAAACAAATATATGCAAAATGAGCTACCTACAGGATGAATAGGAAGTAATTAACAGAGGGGAGGCACTGGAATTGGGAGGGGTTGGGGAAGGATCCTTGTGGAAAGTAAGATTTTATTTGGAACTTACAGGACTTTTTCGACAGTATGATAACTTTCATTGTCCAAGTTACCCTTTGGATAAAGAAGAAGTTGGAGATAAATCATAGAGATTGGACTTTTAGGTGACTTGATGAATACGTGACATTTTTTCATAGGACCATTTGGAGCTTGAAAGGATATTAAAAGCCATCCAGTCCATCCCTCTTGTTTTTGAGATGAGGAAATGAAGGATTTGAGAGGTTCAGTGTCCTACAGCTAGTGGGAATCACAAGTAGGATTTCAGTCTGCTTCTTGACTCTATGCACTCCACTGCCTCCCTTACCCTTGACTCTAATTAACATGCTGGTGATAATCTTTCATAGAGGAGAGAAATGACTAGAGAGCTGACCTTCAAGCCAAGAGGAGCTAGATTTAAGTCCTGCCTCTGACTCATAGTGGCCATGTGACCCTGGACAAGTAAATTAACCTTTCAGTGCCCTAGGCAACTTTCTAAACAGAGAATTTATCAGTATGCAATGGCACAAAGATTTCCCTCACCTGGAAGTTCTCAGTAATAATAATAAGAAGAAGGATAGAAAATAGTTATATAGAACTTTAAGGTTTGCAAAGCACTTTATACAAACTAAGTCATTTTATCCCTATAACAACCCTCAGAGTTAGATGCTATTATTGCTCCCATTTTACAGATGAAGAAATAGGGTGGGCAGAAAGTAAATGACTTCTCAGGAATCACACAGCTAGTAAGTGTCTGACTGAATGTGAACTCATGTCTTCTGACACCAACTCTAGTATTCTGTCATCTAGCTGCCTATCCTGTAGGATAAAATCAAATCTGATTTAGGAAAGTATCCCTCTCCCTGATTTGGTAAAATGTCTGATACTTGAAAAATAACCCCTAAACATCCTGTTTGGCTCCATATTTCCAGAGAAGAGAGAAATAGTGATAATTTTTAAACATACTGAAATTATGTTATTAAATTTCTCTATTTTTACTAAGAGCAAATCATGAACAATTGAATTAATCAAGAGCTTAAAATCAATAATTTAAAAATTATTTCTTTATAAATCATTGACAGCCAAACTATATGATTAAACATGGCACGGTGTACTCTTTAGAAATACCGGTACATTATATACATGTTGACTGTAACTGAGCCATGATTGGTTCACTACAATCTATAGAGATCAACCAGCAGAATAAATGTCAAGGGATGAAATAAATTCACCCAGAAGCCCTTGTACATCCAGCTGCTTTACAAGAAGCAAATTGTAAATTGCAGTCATTTGTTTAATTTTTTTCTTTGTCTGGAAGGCACAGTGTTCATCTTTTGGACAAAATTCCCAGCAGAAACTCATGGAGTCCTATTTACTCTAGGAGCTGGTGGCCAATCACAGACTGTTACCAGTCCAATTTGACCTTAATAATCATTTGACATGGTAGTCGATTGAACACTATCATTCTCATTACCGATATAGTCATTCTATGAGCTCTTATCCTTTTTCTACTAAAGAGAGATAAGCCATTTTCCATTGTAGTCTTTAAGAAAATAACTGTTAGAATTTATCAAACTAGATTAAAAATTAGGTGGTTGAACCAATTATTTTCGTAGTTAAGAACTGTGAGCAGTTTTAACAAGCATTATAATAACTAGAAATAAAGCACAGTAATATGATGTTAATGTATGCTTTTTTCTTTTTTTATAGAAGAAACAATGCTCTGAACCAAAGTATCATCACTTTTAGAACAAGAGCTCTTAACTTGAGGTTTATGGACTTGTTAGTAGTGAGTTTTTTAAAAAACATATTCTGATAACTATTTTAATATATTTGGTTTCCTTTGTAATCCTATGCATTTAAAAACATTCTGAGAAGGTTAAAAAAGGTTAAAAAACTCCTGCCCCAAAACTTAAAGGAAATTTAGAGATTCTATATATAATTCTATTTCATTTTACAGATAAGCAGACTGAGGTGCAGGACAGATATGTAACCTAAGGAGGTGAAAAGATTTTCAAAAAAACCACAAAAGTGACCTTTGTATTTAGTTAACTTTAAGATGGTGTTCAGGTCTTATTTAAATCCCTAATGCAGTGTCCCTAATGCAGACTGGCTTTTACCTGTCTTCTTTGGTGCTTTTCTGTTACTGAGGATTTATATTTAGCCTGGTTTTAATTACCTGAGTAAGCCCCTTCCCCCTTTCTGGGCCCCACTTTCCTCACCTTCAAATGGACATAGGCTATGTCTATAAGATGCTATGATTTATTTTCTGCATGGATATTTAAGATCTGAAGACAACTTTTTAGTTTTGAGTGAAGTTCATCTTAAGCCTCCTTCCTCCACTCTTTCCTCTATATTTTGTACATACACTCTTCTCACACATACTAATTAAGGGAAATGACAACAGCTCCTCCTAATTGCTCACATAAACTTGTTTTGGTAGGTTTCCCTTGACTCCTGCATTTGTATTTCAAAGTTCTTATTCAGCTTTGGTCTTTTCATCAGAAATGCTTGAAAGTCCTCTATTAAGAGATCATTTGTTTCTCTCATATTATTATACTTAGGTTGTAGGCTAAGTTATTTTTGGTTGTAAGCCTCTCTCTTTTGCCTTTTGAAATATTGGATTTCAAGATCTCATAGAAGTTGCCACATCTTATGTGATCCAGACTGTGGTTCCTTCATACTTGAACTTTCTAGATGATCACAGTAGTTTTTTCTTGGATGTGGAAACCCAGGATTTTGGCTATAACACCCCAGGGACTTTTTTTCATTCTGGGTTTCTTTCAGGAGGTGATTAGTTGACTCTTTCTATCTTTACTTTGCCCTCTGGTTCTATTGAATCTGAGTGCTTTCTATTTATGATTTATTGAAAATAGTGTCCAGGCTTTTAAAAAAAAAATAGATTTCAGTCCAATGACTTTTCAACTATCTTTCCTGTTTTCCAGGTCTTTTTTTTTTTTTGGTCAGATATCTTTCTCTTTATTTTTTTTCATTTTTTAATTTTGTTCCAATATTTCTTGCTATCTCATAGAGTCATAGATTTCAGTTTGGTCTGTTCTAGTTATCAGGGAATCCATTTCTTGAGTAAAGGTTATCACTTTGCTTTCTTAGTTACTTATTCTCATTATGATTGTTTTTCCTAAAGTATAATTCATGTAGTCCTGGTGGTAAATCCATTTTTCCTTTGAGCCTTAGGTGTTGTGCAGTTACTCTCTCCCTGTGGGGGGATCTCTAGGTCTGCAGTAATTTCTATACTGATTGGTGTTTTCTTTGATTTAATCATCCCTCTCACTTTAGTTCTAGAATTGGGGCTTTGTGCCAGAGCCAGGCTCTGCCCTTTGCTGCATTTTGGTTCTGCTTGTTCTTAAACTAGATCCATTGGGTTCATCGTCTGGCTGACCTCCACCTCCTAGGGTTAAGCTCCCTGGGTCTTTGAGATGGATCTTCAGTGCCATCTAAGGTGTCTCAGGACAGTGTTGGGGGATTTGAGAGCTCCTGAGCCTACACTGACCAGATCTTACTTAGCCCTGTCATCTGAACACTGCAACATTGTGCTGATCCTTCCATAGTTTTCGACCTAGGGCCACCCTGGGTCTTTCTCAGAGAATTTCTCCTCTTTTGCTTCTTATAGACTACATGTTCCCCTGGACATACTGGCACTTGCTTTACTGCAAGAGTCTCTTTTCTTCTTGCCCATGAGCTTCTGGTTAACTTTTTATTCAATTCTATAGTGGAAAAACTAATTTATTCCAATTTCTCAATGAATTTCTTGATTATTATTCAGTCTGGTATGAATTTGAGGGATAGCTTGATGATCTATTCTATTCACTCAGCCATTTCAACAGTAAGTTCCACTGTTCATGTCTGTTGATTGTTAAGTTCACAATTAAAAAAAAATAGAAATAAGGACATTTAATTAGATATTCTATAAGACCCCTTTCTGATCTTAGAAAAGACTTGGAATTAATAGCATCCATCTCAGTAATATTAGATGTTGAATAAAATCAATTTGAAAATATGGGTTTTAAAAATAAGCCCTAAATTTAGTATTAGTAGATTCATTTATTTAAAAGGACTGGTGAGCTCATCAATACAGGCACTCCCTTTAGTGATAAAGGTTGCAGCCCATCCAAGTCTGCTCATTTTCTGTGACATCAAGCTATAATCTAAAAATATTCTGCAATATGTGTTACGCTGAAATTTTGTTAAAATAAAGAATTCTCTCATTGTAGGAGACTCGGGATCTGCTGAGATGTTATTCTTCCTCATAGTACCGTTCTAAAAGAGAGTAAAGCACAGTTTAGCTTTAGATGCAAGAGACATTAAGTTCATTATGGTATTTGCTATTTTTAAAAATATAGTAATTCCTGAGAAAAGTCTCTGTGGACATTATAGATAAAAATTTCATATTATTATCATTATTATTATTGCTGACTTATTTTAAAGGGGTGCCTCCCTTTGTGATTTTTTTTAACCTTTGGCTTTAATAACTGGGAAGCACTGTTTCCCTCTGACTGATCCCATAAAAGACTAAGTAAGCTATTAAAATGGCATTATGAAAAAATATAAAAAATTAAAAAATAAAGAATCATGATCATAATGAAGATATTCATTTCAAAGCAAGTATTCTGCAAATTGACATTAGAAAGATCTGTTTTGGGTCTTTCCTTTTGTTCCCTGTATATTTGTATTACCTCCAGATATCGTAGTCATAATGGTAGAATAAAATTTCCCTAGCGGCTTTATAAAACAGCCATCTCTACTCTTTTAGCGAGACTGGTTTTTTTGCTAAAATTTTGATTGGCACCATTATAGTGGCCTTGATCAAGGAGAAGTGTGGAAAATCACCCTTAATTGGACAGTAAAGGGGATGTTCTCAATGGTTAGTAAGAACTATTTATTAGAGTTTACTACCAGGTGAAAAATAATCATTGGAAAGATTGAAGGTTTTCTTTTTGGGGGATTTGGGGAAGGCAAGAAAGAGAAAAAATGCCTGATAATTGAACAAAAATAAAATTTAATCTAAGAGAAAAGAGGGCTAACAGAGGAAAGAGCAAAAATTGAGAATATTTTAAAGGTGACAAAGTAGCAACACTTCAGCGGGGTGGGGGCAAGAAAAAGGAACATAAGAAAACATAGCCATTTTTGTGTCTTAGATGAAAATATTAGCCTTGCTCTTTACAGTACTCATTGTAACCTTTAGATATGGAAAAATCTTGGACATCATGAAAATCATTTGCAGAATGGCATAGAAAAGATTTATGCCATATACATTCTTGTCCATGGTTGACCAGAGGTCCATTCCTGATCTTTTATTAGGAGTTGGTTTCTTCTAGGTGGGGAGCAGTGGTGGCATTAATGATCCCATTAGAGTGATTAAGCTGGAGTTTCTTTGTAACCTATCATTTCAGTGAACTTCAAGTTAATGTGACAGATAGTACTTGTACCAAAAACATTAACAGTCCTCGCTGCAATAAACACAACCGCATCTGCGTTCTCCGAGTTGTGAGGAAGGATGGGGAAAGCAAGGGAAGGCAGTTTTATGCTTGTCCTTTACCTAGAGGAAGCCAGTGTGGATTTTTTGAAGTAAGTATAAGGTTCATTGTACATTACATAATAAAGATAGTAAAAAAATAACCTTTTTAAAAAAATTTGCATATATTGACTACAGGGTAATAGGTGACAATTTTCCTACAAACACCTCCTTTTCAGATTAAAAAAAAAAGTCCCCATTGCTATGCTTTCTGAAAACTAGATAGTGAATAACTTAAAAATCAATGAGACTCAGCAAAAAGTTTATTAAAAACACAGTTAATAGGACTTATCACATCCCTCTTCCACAGAGCTTTTTAAACATTAATTTGTCCCCACGAGAAAAGAAGTATTATCTTTAGCTTATGTATAAAGAATAGGATTAAGAGATTTACCCATATAGCAAATCTGAGATAAGAATGTCATAGTCCTGACTTCCTGTGCTATGCGCGCGTGCGCGTATGTGTGTGTGTGTGTGTGTGTGTGTGTGTGTGTGTTTGAGTAATAAAGGATGGGAAAGAATATATGTGGTTTTACTCCCTAGGAAGCTTTTATAGATATTGGGCATTTAATCAATGCTAGTGACTGACATTATTAATATACTGGAATCTCACTGAAACATTGTAGTGTAAAATTACACATAGGTGTGTCTATCTCAACCACCATATCCCTTCCCCCCTCTTTTGGATAAAGGGAATTTAATGTTGGACTATGTATTCAAAACTCCACTTTAGCCTAATATCATCCTAGAATAAACTATATTTGAGTCATTAAGACCTGGGTTCAAATTTGACTAGCTGTGTGACTGTGGGCAAAACCTTTAACCTCTCTGTGTCTCCATTTCCTTATAACAGTTATGTGAAGGAATTGAACTAGATGAGCCCTAAAGTTACTTCTGTCTCTAAAGATATAACCCTGAAACTGTATATATTTATCATAGATATTAATCACTAAATATTTGTTAAGCACCTATTATGTGCTAGATGCTGGGTATGTTATATCTTAGACATTGCATCTTGTGGTATGACCTGCATTACAGCCAGTGTACAGTATAGTTTTCACTAATATCTTTATGGAAGTGGAGGAAAACCTAAAAGCTAATTAAAATGGACGATTAATGAAATTATCCGGGAAATTTTAGCTAATTGGGGAAGGGGGAGAAGGAGGAACTAACTTTTCTTAGGCACTGAGCTCCTTGGGGGCAAGAACTCATATCTTTCTAAAGTTATCATAGTGTAGCTATTCCCAGCTATCATACATAGCATTATATGCTCTTTATAAGTTTATAATCTCTCTTTATTTTCCTTTTTCAGTGGGCTGATTTATCTTTTCCATTCTGCAACCATGGAAAACGCTCGATCATGAGGACTGTGTTGAAAGTTGGTCCTAATAATGGAAAAAACTTTTTTGTGTGTCCCCTCAGGAAGGATAAACAGTGTGACTTCTTTCAGTGGGCCCAAAATGGACCAGGAATAGAGATTATCCCAGGATGCTAATTATTTTTAACTTGTATGGCATACCTGGTTCTCAATCTCTTAAAATGGTAAATAACGATGTTAGTTCCTTTGTATTTAATTTGGGGGTTAAATAATAGCCATAGTTCACTGGGAGTATCACCACAATGCTTGAAGATTATTGTTATTCCAAAGCTTTTAATAGATTTCTTCCAGTCTCTTCCATATATATATATATATTTATATATGTAATCTTCCACTTACTTCTGCTCTGTATTACTTTTTCCTCATGAGGACATTATGTTTTGTCAAATATCTTAATACCTCCTGTGTAGTGAATGTATTTAATGACAAAAATAAAGCACTGTTAGCATAATAGTAATTACTTGTAATGTGTGCAGGGAAGCCTGGACTATGACTGGAGAGGGGATACTTAACCAATACCTTTTTCAGCTGTATCTGGTGTCCTTCACCAAAGGGACAAATCAGAGAGTGATGATGAAGCAGATGATAACAAGAGATGAATTTGTATTCCAGCTGTGCCACTAATTACTGGTATGATTTTGGGCAAGTTATCTCACCTCTGTAAGCATCAGTTTCCCAATTTGTAAAATGAAGGAATTGGACTAGATGAGTGACCTCTTGAAGACGGACATGATTCCCCACCATCACTGCAATTTGTATTCGCAAGACATGCCTCAAACACACCACCGCAATTCCTATCACACATTTTTTGCCTAACACTCTCCCACTCTACCTCTATCCTTTCCCCTACTCTCCCTCCCCAAGTTTTGTGCAAGTTCCCAATCTCTTACTGAGCATCTCTTCCTTGTACTTATAGTTGTCACTCAGGCTTTGTTGGGAAAATTTACCCATCCCAATCCCAGCATACTCCAAGCTTCCCACCAGATCCCTTCACTGGGATACCCTACAACTAACCCAGTGCTAAGAAACAACTGCCTCAGTTTCCAGCTTTGGTGGAAGTGATTTTTCAGAGTTGATATTCATCTCCTTAGCTAGCTGCATTGTTAAAATGATTGTTTAATTAATTGCTAACAGTTATTTACAATTTCACTCTATCCCCCAGGGACACAAACAGGAATTTTTCAGAAATAATAAAACCTTTAATCATACTATTCTCATTAAAATTATTATTGGAACAATTTTTATTACTAAATTATTTTTAATATTGTTCATTACATCTTTACTTCACTCTTTTAATAGTTTTATTTCATTAGAGGACTACAAACAGAAGAAAAATGAAAAAGACTTGCTTAAATCATTATGCAAATTGTTTTCTCTATCAAGAATAGTGGGAACACTGCACCTGGTTCTTAACATTCAGTCTCTAAGACACAGAGGAAATAGAAGTAGCTTTGAAAAGAATGAAGAAGGGAAAAGCATCTTGATTGGATCAAGTATACATATAAAGGATATTGGTTCTCAAGATGATACAATTATGAAGATATTGAGAGACAAGATATATAACGCAAGGGAAGATATCAAAGATGTAAAAAATTCAGACCTTGTAGATAAAAAAAGTCAATTGAGAAAAGATCAACAATTAATGACCATAGAATGCCTGTTCTCCATCTGTGCAAAATCTTTATGGGAATCATCTATCTACGAATTGTGAACCTCTTCAGTGACAGTATTAGTAGGAAACAAGCAGAATTTCCTGAATCATATTCAACAATGAGGTATATCTACATCTCAAAATTGACTGAAGGATTGGGAAGATATAAGATTCTGTTGCCTTATTGTTCGCTGATAACAAAAAAGCGTTGGACTCAGTGGAACAAAACACAGTTTTACAGTCTCTTACAACAAAGTGCCTGCCAAACATCTATCAAGATCATTCAAGATTCTTTGGGATATGTAAAAACAATTAATTCTGTTCAGTGACCTGCTGATAAGATGAAATCAGGTAAGGCATAAAGCAAGGAAATATAAGCTCACGAAAAGTATTTGCTATAATGATGGATGAGATCCTGCAGAGTCTAAGTTGAAGAAGAATTCCCTATCAATTGCATCAAACCCCAAAACATTGTAAAGTCTGTTGGAAGAGATCTATAATCACCTACCACTGTTTCTGGTACGTAATATATGCTTAACAAATGTTTATTGACTTACTGACTCAAAGGAGTTTGGTCTGTCCATCCACACAGAAAGGACCAAAGGAATGAAGAGTGTCTATTGCTCAGATTTTAACAAGCTTTTGAGTGGACACCCCATACAGCTTGTTCAACAGTGTGTATAACTGGGACTGATAATACATATGCTCCCAGAGTTGAAAGGGAGGAAGAGAGAAGACTGGATTGTTCTCAGGAGTTTGTAAAGCACTATTACTGACCCCCCAAGTTTCCCTTAGTAGCGAAGGTCTATATTTTAAGGCAATAGGGGTGAAGTGATTTGCTCAGGGTCACACAGCTAGTAAGTGTCAAGTGTTTGGTCTGAGGTCGGATTTGAACTCAGGTCCTCCTGACTTCAGGGCCAGTGCTTTATACACTGCGCCACCTAGCTACCCCAGGTCCATCTTTTAAATGGGAACATTTTACTGGTATTGCTGTCATGTTCCAGAATACCTCTGTATGGGAAGAATTAAAAATGAGCATCACACAAAAAGCAATGCAAAGTTACATGGTGCATTTGAGCAGACTGCAAAATATAACCAAGGAGAAATTCAGAAGACCAAGAATAAAAGATCATGTTAAACAATTGTATGAGAGAAAGACAAGTATATAGTATATAAATATTTGAGCAGATCTGTGACCTTATGGATAGAGAGCTAGTCTTGAAATCAGGAAGATCTAAATTAAAATCCTGCCTGTGATTAAAAAAAAAACAAACACCTGACCATCTGACCTTGGGCAAATCATTTACCCTCCCAATATTTTAGGTAACTTTCTAAGACTGAGTTGCAAAGAAGGTGCTACCAGTACTGCAAGAGGAAGCTGCCTCACCCAGTAATTCTCTAATCAGTGAAATTACAGGTCCAGTACCTATAAATATTTATATGTTTATGTACACACACACACACACACAGATATTGTCTCCTCCAATATATTCCATATATTCTCTCACATATTCTCTTCCATAAGAGAAGAGACCTTTACTTCTATCTTTATTGATTAGCTCTATGCCTGATACATAGTAGGCACTTAAAAGTTTATTGACTGATAGATTGAATGATGAAAGTCTTCCTTGTGACTCATACCAGTTGTGAAAGTCTTGGCAAATTGCTTAACTTCTTAGTACCTGAAGGTGACTTTCTAAGACTATTAGTTGGCTATCTGAGCTGCTAGTTGTAGTTTCACTGGAAATTCCCTAAATGGATAAAATTACAGGTCTAGACACCCCTCCCCCAGTTCTGTATTAATATTAATTGGACTATTCACAACCTCAGTTCCTAAAACTGAGCAGTGTCCATGGTGCTGATTGAGGCATTCACAGTTTGTTAAGTGGGAAAAGAGACAAATGAGAAGTTCAGGTAGAGATCGTTGTACATGGGATAAATGAACCACTAAATACCATAAGAATGGTGATGAGTCTGCAGATGGAGTCTCCACACTTACAAAATAACAGTTCCTTAGAGTATTTTTTTAAAATAGTTTTTTTTTTTTTCATATGCACCGCTGTCTGAAGGCTTGTTAAGAGGATTTCCGGCCCTCAAGGTTCAGAGGATCAGGCCAAACAAGGGAGTTAGACAGGACACTCACTCTTAATACCCCTTTGAATGGTTTCAGGGACCTCAGATGTGAGGTAACTACATTCTGTCTCCTTTGGAAGGGTATTTGAGTAGGTAAGGTTGTAAGTAGCACCTTGTCTTGGTTTCCTGGGAGAGATTTGGAAGGAACAATGACAAAATGGGGGTTATATTACCTGGACCAGCCAGAATTAACATCAGGTCTAATGGTCAAGTTTTCTAGGAGCAACCTGTTATTCTCAGGTCCTTCTTTCCACACTCCCCTCAAACAACCTCATAAATTGAAGCCCCTCTCACCCCCTCCCCAGTTTTGCCCTAGCTCCTTCTGAACTGTTCAAGATGAAAAATTCCTTACTTAGGACAATCTTCCATTCTCCCTTCTTTGGAATGCCTTTTCCTGTCCTCTTTCTGTATAGAAAATATACAAAAGATGGTAAATAAAAGTCAGCAAGGTGAGGGTGAAAGCTTTCTGCATTCCAATTTCTGGAAAGAAATAAAAACATGTAGAAAAAAATAGCTCACAAGCAACTTACTATCTCAGTTTTCTAGGCAAATCTTTAAAACTTATAAATTGCAGAGTAGTAACTTGGATGGTAGAAAACTTCCTCACCCAGAAGGTTCTCATATCAATGAAATCACAGGTCCAGTCCCAATCTCTGCTTTAATGTTAAAGAGAACTATGTATAGTAGATAAGAGAGTTTGCCTCAGGGTCAGAAAGATCTGAGTTCTCTCTACCAAGGCCAGTATCTGACACATTCTGTCTGTGTGACTCTGGGCAAGTCACTTAACCTGTTTCCCCAGGCAGTTCTCTTTTAACACTATAAATTGCACTGGAGTTTGCATTGGTGAATGGAATTTCCTTCCCTGGGAGTTCTCCACACCAATGAAATTATACAAGCAATTTGGAGGTGTGGGAGACTAAGATTTACAAAGCACTTTTCCTCACAAGTTGGTAGTAGGAAGGTTGGCTCAATTTTCTAGATGAGGAAACTGAGGCTCAGAGAGGTGACAACTTTAATCAAATCATTAGGAAGCATCAGAGCTGGACCTTGAACCCAGTCCTAACTATAATGCACTTTCTACTCTCTTCTCCATGAATAAATAACTCATAAAACATTGTATCTCCTAAATTACTTTTAAATATATGTTTAGATGGGTAAAATGTTTAGTTGGAATATTAACTACAATTCTGGGAATGGTTAAGATGGCCATTTTCTTTTAGAGAGGTACCCTCTTTTAGATTTTCCTGGGAGGATTTCAATTCTGTTTTAAGTTCCCCTTCTTTCCACGGCCTGAATTTTGTGTCACTGCACGCATATGTTAGTGTTGCTGAGAAGTTCAATGGGTGTAGGACCTGAAATAAAAATATGTTTCCGTCTGAGTCCCCGTAGATTTTTCAACACAATGTGTCAGTTGCTGTTACACGTTTTTTAACCTTGTTAACACTCTTCAAACATAAATTCCACTTAAATGTCATCTAAAGAGAGTATTTCGAGTTTATTACAAATGGAGAAAAATCTGCAGTGATTAAAGGCTGCTGAATCTTTCTAGTAATTTAAATGACAGTTCTCACAATTGTCATTTTCTTGAGCAATTTTAGAAAAATAAGCTTACAAGGAGATAGGCCCAAACTAATCAGATTAAAGGGTATGTATTCACAGAAAAGAAAGGAGAGATAAAAATAACTCTACTTTTATGCTTCATTGTATTGAATCACAGAGAGAAAATGAATAGGTGGTAATTATTACTCATGATGCCCACGACGTGTGTGATAGAGTAGCAAAAACCCTGTACTTGGGGAGATGTGGTATTAGGTCCTGGCTTTGACACTTACTTGCTGTGTGACCAGAGACAAGCTAGTAAGCCTCACCACGCCCCAGTTTCCTCATTAGGATAATGAAGATAATACTTGCTCAGCCATCATATAGTTATGTTGTGAAGGAAGTTGTTTAAAAGGGTTGATTTTCACAGAGTTAGAGCTGGAAAGGACCTCAGAGGCTGTGAATACCTTTTACCTTCTTTCTATCCCCAGCACTTAGCCCAGTGCCAGGCACATATTTCATCTTAATAAATGCCCATTGACTGTTATTGACAAATAGTCCATCTCTCTTGCTTTTTTTTTTTCCACAGGTAAGGAAGCTGAGATCTAGGGAGGTTATTTAATACACTCAAAGTCATATAGATAGCAGTCATCATTGGTAACGTTTGAACCCAAGTCCCCTGACTCCAGAGCCCTCTTTGTGTGTGCACACATGTACTAATTACCTCATCTGACAGGAAACTAAGTCAGATGACTAAGTTAGGTTATAGTCCCAAAGAGCAAGTCATCTTACAAAGCTAACCTAGGGAACTTTCAATTCCTAGATTCAGAATTCTGCTAACTCAGAAATTTGAAGAGGGAAGACTAGAACCCCTTCACTCATAAGTCTCAGAAAAAGGCATTGGGACATAGCAAGGAGGTGGCCTGATACCAACTCTGAAGCCAGAGAACCTCAGTTCAAGTCCTGCCTCTGATAATGAATTGTGTGACCTCAAGCAAGATATACAACCTCCCTCATCTGTAAGATGGGCAGGGGTGTACTTTTGTGGCCTTTGTAGTCACCTCCAACTCTCGATCCATAACCCTCCAAAAAGTTTGAGTATTTTCTATTCTTTGGCAGAGGGGAGCTTTTAAGTAGGTTGTATGTCCAGAGAGTGAATGGCACAGTGTATAAAGTGCTAGGCCTTGGAACCAGGAAGACTTCATCTTTCTGAGTTCAGATCTGGCCTTGGACACTTAATAGGTGCGTGACCCTGGTCAAGTCATTAACCCTGCTTCCCTCAGTTTCCTCATCTGTAAAATAATCTGGAGAAGGAAATGGCAAACAACTCCACTACCTTTGCCAAGAAAACCCCAAATCAGGTCATGTAGAGTCAGACATAACTGAAAACAATTGAAAACAGTCCAAAACCCTCATTTTATTAAAGAAAGGAAATTAAGACTTAGGGAGATAGAGTCATTTGCTCAAGGTCATGTAGTCGGGTAGCATCAAAGCTGGGACTAGAACCTATTTACACCAACAAGGTGCAAGGACCTATTTTACCGCTTTCTGTAATTAGTGGTGAAATAAAAAATACAGACCATAATGCTCCATTTCACAAAGTTTACCCTATATCATGTCATGTGGTAGCCTGATAAAGGGCTGATAAGAATGACAAAATTTTTATTGAAAAATTTAAAAACCATTCTTAACTGGGGCTGTACAAAAGCAGGTGAGAGGCTGGATTTGGCCTCCTCCAGGTGACCCCTGGACTATAGGATTAACCAGCATTTGTTTGCTGTTAAAAGACAGAATCCCAGTTGTTACATAGCAAATTTAACCTTAATTGATTAACCCTTGGCTTTTTAGAACTGTCCAAATTATCAAATAAGTAACTGATTTTATGTAAGTTTGTTTTGCAAAGCATTTCACACACACACACACACACACCTTTTGGTCCTCACAATAACCTTATGAAAGAATATTATTGTCTCCATCTTTACATCTGAAGAAACTGAGCATCTGAGAGGTGAGACTGTGCCTATGGTCTTAGAGGCAGGGTATTAACCTAGCTACTGCTGCTTATTACTTACTGTTTACTTACTTACTTATTACTTACCATCCCCACCCCCACTACCTAGTGCAATGGACTCTAATAAGCCTCTTTTGGCTCTTATTTCCCCCTTCTTTAATAGGCTTCCATGCACTGAGAATTGTGTGATTGCTTGGGCAAAATTTCAATATAATGCAAGTGATCTCTCCCTTTCTTTCCATTCCCTATTGGGAAAGCACACACCCGTAAATGATCTAGAAAAGGGAAGCTTTGTCTTCATGCCTAGAAGACCAAGTGAGAGATTCAAAGCACCTGAATAATGCTGGCATCTATTAAAATTCAACAACCAAAAAAAGGGTGTAACTCCGGTGTCTTGGACTGCAGTGGCACAAATAACGTGAAGTAAACTTTGAGAGATTTTCTTACTTTTTGGGTTCACCTAAGATAGTTGAAAAAAATAATCTATTGACTCACCCCATGGTGAATTAAGACCAATTCTCATTGCAAGCACAACGTTCCCAGCATTTCTAAAGAAAATAATGTTTAAAAAAGGAGAAAACAAACAAAAAAAGTAATCCTTTGAGTAATCTTTAGTCTCAGTATTCTATGTCAGAGGTTCTTAGCCAAAGGTCCCTGGACTCTCGAAGGGTCTGTGAATAGATTTCAGGGATCTGTGAACTTGGATTGGGGGGGGGTTGGAATTACATCTTTATTTCCACTAATTTTTGTGTTCCTTTATAGTCCTATTTAAAGATAGATTTTTCTTCTTTGTTTAATTTTAATAGATGCCAGAATTATTCTACTCACCTAGTTTGAAAGTGCAGGGACTACTCCCCGGTACAAGTTCACTACTGATTAGCAATAGAAGCTTTGACCTGCTGATTTCTGACCTGTACCTGTTCACCTCTCACGCAACCTTGTTCCCCACTCCCCCTAAAAGCTTACCATATTGATGCTGGATTCGGTGCAGAAACCTGATCAGATTAGCTCAGTGTGGTTCAGAACTCCTAAGCTTAAAGATTCACCAGCCTCAATCTCCCCAGAAGCAGCAACTCTATGCCCAACATTCTATGTATTTTGTGCATTTACAAACATTATTCTGAGAAGGATTCTTTAGGCTTCTCCAGACTGCTGTAGGGATTCATGACATCAGACTAGTTAATAATCCCCTTCTACTTAAATCCTCAGAATCACTTGGTCTCACATAAGAAGACTTCTTGTGACCAAAGCTCCCTTCACCCCCAGTTCCTGCTGGCCTGCTGCTCTCTTTTGGTTAAAGTGGAGTAGGGGGCTGTTTTTCTTCCTCCAGCTCTACTGTTCCTTACTGGCTCCCTTCAGCTCTGTAATACGGCTCAGCCCCAGTGGTTTCTCAGGCAAAGACAAGGCAGGGGTAAATATGGGTCTGCACAGAATGAAGGCAGAAGCTCCTGAGTTCTTGTCTCCCTAGAAGCAGCAACTCCATGTGTGTGTAACTACATGCTACCCACTCCCTGACAGAAAGATGTTAGACTAACTACAGAATAAGTCACACATTTTTTGGACATTGCCAGTAGAAGAATTTGTTTTGTTTGAATGTGCATATTTGTTACAAGAGTCTTCTTTCTCTCTTTCTTTCCCCTCAGTGGCTGCTGGAGGGGAGGTGGGAAGGAGAGTAAATGCTTGCTAAACCAAAAAAAAAAAAATTTTTAAACAATGATCAAGGAGGCCTTAAAAATAGAGAGGAAGGAGGAAAACTGCCGGCATAGATCTGTCAAATTTGGTACCACAGAGCGTGGCAGATACAACAAAGGAAAAATAGCGAGAGGACCAGTAACTTACTGGAGATATAGCAATAAAATTCATGTCCATATAAGAACGGAATATAATTAATAAACAGAGAACTAGAGATCTTAATGCAAGGTAGCATTTTTTTTAAATGGTTTACCATAAACAGTACTGAGCTGATGTTAACTGATTAAATCAATTAAAGATACTTTTCTATCTTTGTTCCACTTCTTATCCCTTGCCTGCTCTCAGGCTTCCTTCCCTCATACACACTCCCAAATCAGCACAAAAGGGAAGGA
>NW_020954599.1:40284423-40290216 GCF_900497805.2 Vombatus ursinus | reverse complement strand
GCCACACCTTTTTTAGAACATCGAGTACAAATTACAAATGGAAAAAATTCAACCTATGTATTTCTTGATAGTGATGTTGAGTTCTCCTAAATATGGGGAGAAACTGGTGAAGAGATCTTGGGAACCAAAGGCTGGAAGGGTAAGCTATCAATCAAGAAGAATTTATTAAGCACTTACTATGTGCTACACAGTGTGCTAAGCACTAGAGGTTAGAAATGCAATCCTTACTCTGAAGGAACTTACATTCTAATGGGGAGATTCAGAGATAAATAAGGTGTAATCTCTGTCCTCAAAAAGTTCATTATCAAGAAATGGTTAGAATGGATACGTTTCATTTCTTTTTAGCATTTAGAACTGCAAATAATTTAGTTAGGGATAGGAAAGAAGTTTTAATATATATTTATAAACTAGATACTCATAAAATGGATAAATTGCTAAAGAAATCAGGTGTTCTTAGGCAACATTTCTATATCTACTAGATGATGAACATGCATGTAACTCCAAATCACCAGCATAGGTATCTCAGTTTATATTTTAATAAATACTTGTCTGCTTTTAGTATGTATTTATTTATCTCATTATTCCACTACACATAACTTGTTTGGCAGCATTTAAAAAAATTTATTTTGTTATCAATAAAAGAAAGCAATTTAGGAAACAGAACAGTGCAGGAAAATGTTGCATCTAAGTATTTGAGTGGGTTATTGACTCATTAGTTTAATAACTCATTTTCTCCAAACTTGAATAATTTAAATGCATTAGAAATGATACAGCACTAAAAAGTGCATTCTTAAACTGGTAAACACTGGATCTTGGATCTGAGCTTGTAGTCATTACTTATTTAAAATAAACAAGCAAATTCCATTGAGATATGGTCTCATTTCCAGGAATGGTCTATTAGCAGGCAGCAGTGAGTGCAACAATTAACCATATCAGCGCATTAAAGCCTGATGTGTAAACTCAAACATAGCAACAAACACATATCCTATCATGGCCTATTAAGTAATCAGAAATGATTGCAGATAATTAGCTTGTGAACAGCTGCATAAACTCAAGTATTCCATTTTTTATCAGTCATGGAGACTTCAAATAGAAGGTTTACCAAGTGTGGTTTGTATCAGGAATGTCAAAACGAAACAGATGGGCAACAAATTCAAACTTTTGCCAAATACTCCATCTCCTTCATTTGCAGAATTCCCCCAGATGAAATTTCTAATATTTTCATGCTGTACATATGAGAGGATAATATCAAGAAGAAGGCTCCATCAATAAATGATTTTAAATTATTGCAAAGCATGTTTGATGGGAAGCAAGGTGCTAAAAGATGGACTCAAAATGGGATCTGGAACAGGAATGACCTTCAAAGAGGATTTTAAAGAGGCCATTCGTTCCCATGTGCATCATTGCTACTTGGTTGTGTTTTTTAGTTTAAATTTGCTTCTCCCACTCCCATGTGTCACTTCTGAATGGGATTGTTTACAGAGCTCCAGGTTTTGAAAACTTAGTTATATTTGAAGTGACAAGGAGCATAATTCACGACAAGTTTTCAACTTTGATAGAGACTCTTCTTTAAGCCTAGAAAGAGAAGGTTTGGGATAAGCGTGAGAACTGCCTTTCAAATATTAGGCAGTGGGGTATAGTGGAAAGAGCCCTGGAGGCGAATCCAGCAGTTGGCCTTCCACCTCTGTAAAATGATAGGTTTAGACCAGAAGACCACTAAGGTCCTTTTAGCACTTGAACTCATTGCGTTTATGAATCTCGATTTGGGTTAGAATCCAGGCTCTACTATTTTACTATTTATGTAGGAAGTTATATTCCATGAGCCTCTTTTTCAACCTGTGATCCTGTAGACCTCTGACACTAGCTGTGACTGGAAAAGTCATTTAACCTCTGTGTATATAGACCATGCACTAATGATGTCACAGCTCTTCAGGAGTAGTACAAGTATAAGATGCGCACATACTTATAGTAGATACACATGACCACATGGATTGCATAAATGACCCTCACAAGTAGAACGAATAGATGTCTCTGGAATCTGGACCACTCCTTTCCAAGAAGACTATAATTACCACATTGAGGGGAGCAGAAGAGCAATGGCTAGGTGCTTCCTGTTCCCCTCACCTATCTCCAAAAGTATATTGAGCTAGATTTATATTTTCCCTCCCACAATATATACGTGTCTAGATATAGACATGTATGTGTCTATATCTAGATATATACATACATATATGAATGTGTGTATTTGCTAGTCTGGAAGTATGTCTGATTCAAAACAAAACAAAAAAACGTTTCCCTGGTCACAAGTCATTAAGTTTACACTTGCCAATCTTTCACTCAAATGCTTGTCACACAGAAGACCATCCCAAATAGAATAGGAGCAAGCTTATTTATCCAAGAAAATAGGAAATGGAAATTGGACAAGTTATACAGACTATAAGATACCAGAAAATACATAAGATTGAATGAGCTTTTTTCTGGGAGCAAGATGAGATCTTGGCTCAAACGAAGAAAGGAACCCCAGTTTTACCAAAGGGGAAAATCTACCAAGTCTCTAGGGAAGCAGGCTGGAAATTAGGACTGCATTAAGAAGTTGGTTTCTCCTACATGTCTGAAGCTTCCAAAGCCTTTATCCTCATGGTCTACAGGTCTCCTCTGGAGAGTATCTGGCATCACCTCCTTCCTTTATGCAGGTATACAGCATCACATCAAGCTCAATATTCTCTCCACTAATCTGGAGTCTCACTTATATACTGAGAAGCACTCGAAATGTCCCGGGCTCGGGTGAAAGGTCAGCTACACAAGAGTGAGTTAAATAAAACAATCAACTCAAAAAACGGCTACCATGCTTCCTTCTCATCACTCCAGAGCCTCTTCTACCTCTTTGCTCCTGAGCCACATTTGCACTTTTGTTCTAAAGGCTTTGCTAAATCACTTTTTAAAAGAACAAAACAACAACAACAACAAAAAAAAACTTGACTTTGTTTCATTACAAACCACTCATCCTGTCCCTTCCATACTTAAACCACTGGAGGTGGGGCTGAACTGCCCTTCTGCCTATTTTCTATAGCCCAATGCTGTCATTCTTCTGAAATCCAGGGATTCTGCTATATTTAAACAAATACTAGGGTGATAATTAGGTGGCCTTGATGGATTAGTAACTAACTTTTAAAAAAGTGGACTCTTTTGAAGTGCAGTGGACTACTTTAACACCAGCTGTTTAGCATAATTAAATCAAATGCTCTGTCTTTTGACATTTCCTTGATCTTCCAAACTTCTGTCACATAATTTAAAAGTCTCCAGCCTCTTTCTCCATTATACCCTACAGATTCTTTCTCATCTTTTAGCCTACTGGTTTTTTATTCCTCATTGTCATTTTGCTTTCTCTCATCACTTCAGACCTTCTTCTTTCCTTCTTTTAGGACTGGTCTACACTTTTGTCCTGGATTATTTCAATATTTCAGTGATCCTCGGTTTCCTCTGCGGGAGTACTTCCTCCATCTTGCAGATTGCCACCCGTCCATAACATGGTAATTGCTCTTTGAGAGTTTCTGAGCCCGCTAAACTGGGAGGGAATAAAACATAGAGCAGAGATTTTTAACCTGAAGTATATGGATAGAGTTCAAGGAGTCCATGAAATTGGATAGGAGCAAATATATACCTTTATTTTTTTACTAACTTCAAACTGAAATTTAGCATCTCCTTCAATTATGGATGTAGGCAACAAATATTACGTGAGAAGGAGGTCACAGGTTCCAGATTGTCAAAGGAGTCTATGATGCAAAAATGGTAAAGAAGCCCTGGTGTAGAGGAAAGGACCAGAGAATCTAAGTTCAAATCCTAGTTCTGCCACTTCGAATGTGTGTCGTTGGGTAAGTTACCACTTTTCTGGGTTTCAGCCGTAAATGAGGGGGTTGGATTTCTAGCTTTAAATCTGTGGAGCTTACGAAAAATTTCCCAGGTGGCCAACCCAATGTTGAGCTTTTACACATTTAACTTAGCTAATGCACACAAAACATCATTAGGCCTTTATTCAAGGTATTTCTGGCTTGATAGAATCTGTTATATATTGTATTCCATGGGCATAGCCTCCTCCAAGAACCCAGGGTCACCTACAGGCTAGGTTGAGACGTTAAAGGAGGACTTTCATTGAGGTCCTGAATTATTCAACAAATTGCTGCCAGCTCTCAACCTTTAAATATACACTTAACTCCCATCCTGACACTCACAATGTGCTATTATACAAAAAGTACTCATAGTCAAATGGTACAGTGGTGTTTACTAGCAATGTGGACACAGTTAATATGGATGCTAGATCAACAAATTACAGGGAATAAAAGCTCAACAAAAAAGAAAATATCCTCTAGATTAACCACATAGTAAGTGGGAGAGGCAATAAGATCACAGGACATGTAGTTAAAAGATTTGGGTTTAAAATCCCAGCTCTAACTCTTATTAGCTATCAAATCACGTAGGAATCCTGAGTATCACATTCTTCCTCTGTAAAATGCAATTATTTATTTATTCTTTGTACAACCTACCTCACATGGTTGTTTTGAGGTTATCACTTTATAAATCTTAGAGTGAATGAAAAAGCATTTAATGTAAGCCAGTATCGGGGTAAAGTTCTGAGGATACAGGTTTCCCTCAAGGAGCTTACATTCTAATGAGGGAGAAAATATATATGGAGACTGTATAAATGTGTATGTATACACACATTTGAATGTGTATATGTATGTATGCTATGGGACTTGTGATCAGGGAAAGCTATTTTGGTCTGGGAAATCATGTGGATAGTGAATGAAGCAATAGGGTAATGTTCCATTATATTCATAAACCATAATTTATTTGTCTATTCCCCAATTGAAGGGTAACCTTGTAGTGTCTAGTGATGTACTACTACAAAGAGAACTGCTATACATATTTTTATACATATAGGTCCTTTTCTTCTTTTCTTTTGGTATCACTAGATCAAAGAGCATGAGCAGTTTAATAATTTTGGGGGCATTGTTCCACATTGTTCTCTAGTATGGCTAGACTAATCCACAGCTCTACCAACAATGCACTAAAGTGCCTGTTTTCCCATAACCCTTCCAGCATTTGTCATTTTCCATCTTTTGTCCACTGCTTAATCTGATAAGTGGGAAATGGAACCTCAGAGTATCTTTAATTTGCATTTCACTAACTATTAGTGATTTGGAGCATTTTTTTCTAAGAAATGGCTATTGATAGCATGGGCAGCTAGGTGGTACAATGCTGGGCCTGGAGTCAGGAAGATGCATCTTCCTGAGTTCAAATCTAGTCTCAAATATTTACTAGCTGTGTGATCCTGGGCAAATCACTTAACCCTGTTTGCCTCAGTTTCCTCATCTATAAAATAATCTGGAGAAGGAAATGGCAAATCATTCCACTATCTTTGCCGATTAAGTCTGAACTGGAGTCATAAAGAGTCAGACATGACTGAAAAATGACTGAACAACAACATTGATAGCAAGATTTCTTTCTTAGAAAAAAATATTTAAATCTTTTGACTGAACAGCCTTTCTAGACACAATGGCATCATTGATTAGATTACAGTTCCCAAAGCAAGAGATGGAAAGGTGGGGAGGCTCTTGCACGGTAATAGAGAAGAAGGCTGGAATGGAATGATCAGGTCTGGTTTGAAGAGTGAAGGAGTAACAGGATAGAAGGTAGAATCATGGTTATATTTGTGACCCATAGGAAGTGGAAATAATGAGAAGCACTTGGGAGAAGAAGCTTACCTGTATACTTTAACAAAAAAAAAAAAAAAAA
>NW_020954599.1:40241977-40284413 GCF_900497805.2 Vombatus ursinus | reverse complement strand
CCCCCCCCCCCACACCTACATATACACACCTGGTAATTAGACAGTGATCATAAAAAGGAAGAAGCTGCCAAACTTTGGTGGATATTGTTCAGGGATATGCACACAATCATTTCTACCATATATACACAGAACAAAAAAAATAGGGTGGTATTCCTTGTTTTCATCTATTCAACTTATTTATTCTGATATTTTCATTAATCACATAGAGATGATTGTGCATGGCACTTTACAATAAATATTCAAACATCAGAAGCAGTAAAATACAGCCATGCAATTTAAGTGACTTATTAATGAAGCATTATTCCTTAGAGACTTGTAACCTGCAAAGTTAATTATTTGGAGTGGAATTTTTAAGGCAATAAAAAGGTATCTTTGGATTCCTTGAAACCAAAGAGAACTTGTAATTGCAAAGATCTGGACTGCAAAAATATAACTTCATTTGAAACGAAACTGGAAAGTAACCTTTTAGCATATTCTCTTCTATGAAAGGATTTTGAATGCTATACATTTAACATCTAAGAAACAAGAACAGAACCATATCGGAAACCAATAGTTTGTTGGACCATGTCCAGAGACCTAAAGGAACATAAATTTCGTCTTTTCCCCATTACTGAGTCTGTTGTTATAACAGGAGTGTGCACATTTGCTATGCATGAGGGAGTCTTCTAAGAATCAAAACAAAGGTAGCAAGACTACCCACAATTTCAAGATGAAAATTTTGAAACATAACTTTTATGCCATGATTAAATGACTAAACAATCTCCTATCTGTTCAGCACTTTACTAACAGACATTACAGTTAATTCTTCGTAATGCTAATGGGAAAGGATCATATCATGGATAGTCCAAAACATATACAGAAACTTTTCCCATTTGAGTACAGATGTGGTTCATGTTCTAGGACTTCACAGCACTTTAAAGAAAATAATGGAGGCACACTCTGAAGACTCAATTTAGGAATAGCTGGAAAATTTCCCTGAGGGGCTCCCTACTCAATTCTTCCCTTCACTACTCTCATGATCCAGTTATTCAGCCAGTTTCAAATGCACATAACTGAATTATCAATCCAGCTGGTATTTCTATATCTTGTCCACAAAGGCTATCTTGTGAGGCAGTGGGGTATAGTGGAAATAACCCTGGCTTTCAAGTTAGAGAACTTGGGTTTAAAATCTCACCTCTGATGCTTCTCACCTGTGAGATCTTGGGCAAATAACCTCCCTGGGCTTCAGTTACTTCTTCTATAAAATAAGAAGCTTAGACTAGATAGCCTCTAAAATCTCTTCCAGCTCTAAGTCAGGGATCTTAGTCTATGACTTAATAAAAAAATGTTACTGATTTCAGAGTCATTCCTTTGTAGACACTTTTCACAATGCAAATGTCCCCTTGCCTTGGATAGGACGAGGTTGATCAAAGTGCCTGCCTGGGCAGAGCTGTCCATTCTAGGTTGGGAGAAAGGAAATCAATGGGAGGTAATTAACTGAGGTTTGTTTGTATAAAATGAATGAAGGAAGGAAGAAATAAAGCATTTATTAAACACTTACTATGTGCAAGCACTGTGCTAAGCTCTGGGGATACAAATGGAAAAGTAAGATGGCCCCTCCTTTCAAGAATTAATATAGTGGGGGAGACAAGTATTAGCTGCAAGTCACTCAGAAATGTCCCTTGGTCCTTAGAGTGAAGAAACAAAGCAGATACTAATGCCTCTTCTTTAATGTCATCCCTACTGATAAAATCATATCACTTTCTATTTTACACACAAAGATTTCAAAGTGTCTTCTATTGTTGATCAGTATGATTGACTACAATTATTAGAAAATACCTGAGAGTAGCATCTCTGAGGGTAATGATAATCAACAGTCATTCTAGACACTATCAGCACATTAGTAATGTTATTGCTGATGACCTTCAGTTATAGTCATGCCTCTTTTAATGATAAGAATCAATCAGTGCTTCCTGCTGGCTTAGCCTGCTTGCCGATGTAGAATTTACTGATGAGGAACATGTCAGGGTTATTTTATTGAATAAGAGGCACAAGGTTTTGATAAAAAATGAGAAATGGTAACTACGTCTTTATTCTCATTTCGCTCACACTACATGGGACACATTTTCCAATATCTTTTCTAAGTATTCACCGAAAATGATAGAAAATGTGAGGTTCCATGTGATTAGGTTCCATAGCAGGACCCCTAAGACAGTATTTTTTTTCTTTTTATTGATGTCTTCTATGCGTGTCTTATATCACAGTCCTTTTGCAATAACCTTCACCCAAATTCATATACACACACTTTAAACTCTCCTGTGTGTAACCTGGACATGTCTGGGCGTGCCCAGTTTGACTAACATGGAGCCCTGTGATCTCCTAACATTTGGGTGAGGTAGCTTCCTTTGATTGGTTGCATGCACCTTTAAAAGTTGGCAGACTGAGAGACCTCGAGCCAATCCCCCTTTTTCTGCTGTGCTCTTTCCAGCAACTGTTGTCTACTGTATCCAAAAAAGATCACCATTTACCCACAGCATTGGTGCCTTGAACTAACTATTTGAGAGGGGAAAGGCTTTCCTTCCCTTGCTCCTTCTTTTTTATCCTGGCCCCAAGAAGTGGGCCTGGCAGTGTTTGTTTCTGTTTGGTGTTGTTTGTCAGGTACTGGAGGTGATCCTTATGGGACAGTTGACCTTGAGCCATGCAGACTCTGGAGCTGGATTGCAGGCAAGGTAGTGCAGCCAGCCAGGCCAGCATGGAAGCCCCGAGAAGCCAAGCTTGGAAATTGAACCCAAGGGCCAAGGTGTTGCATTTGGAATTGAGACTGATCTCTGTGGAAACTGAGCTATGCTATGAACCTAATCTCCTTCCCCCCCAAAGAGACTGAGGTGGTGGAGAGGACAAAGATTCAGCTTTCCATGGCTTGTGAAAAAGTTGATATATTTATGATTATACCTTCTGAAATAAATATTTCTCTATAAAAGCTAATCTTACTTTCAGTGGCTAATGAAACTGGAATGCAGAGAACCCCCTACAATTGAAGGAACACAATTAGTGGGGACTGGTGCTATTTGCAGAGAGCCTAGACACCCCAATCAATCAATCCCCTTACAGCTCATAGAGAATTCTGGGGAAGAGTGAAATCTAACCTACTTGGCCTTCAGGCAGTGAGGGACATGGTGGTCTCTGTGTTGCACTTGTAACAAAGAAAAACTAGCAATGACAGTTGACCAACAAGGCAACCATATCTCACAATGTATGCAACATGCCAGACAGTAAATGCAGCATTCTCCACCTGTACACCCTCAACTCTCTAAACAATGGAAGGATGTGTTCCAAGTGTTTCTGAAAGAAACCTAGTGGTGAAGAAAGTAACCAAGATTGTTCATTGCAATTAATATGAGTTGTTTCCTTTCTGAGTTATCTACATTAACATTACCACAGTCATATATATGGTTCTGAGTTGTCTTGTTTGCTTACACTGTATCAGTTCATGACATGTGTCTTTTCATTTGTCATGGGCATGATTTCTTAATGGAAAATATATTCCATTATATTTATATACTATAATTTGTTCACTTGTTACCCAATAAATGGGTCCTCACTTGCTTTTCATATTTTAATAAGGCTCTGTGGAAACTGAGTGAAATGTTTTTTTCCACCCTACCTCATTACACCCCTGCCACCCAAATACTCAGAAATAAACTCAGTGTCTTCTTTTAGTGTTGTAGAGTTGAACAAACATAGGATCATAGATTTGGAGCACAAAGGTACTTTAGAGACCATTTAGGCTAACCCCTATCATTATACAGATGAAGAAACTGAGACCCAGGAGATTGTGACTTACCCAAATCAACTCCTCTGACTCCAAAGCCAGTGCTGCCATGATGCTGAAATCCCCAGTGAAATCTCACTCACTAGCACTTAGCTAATTTGAAAAATGGGATAATTCAGTCTCTGGGCTTCAGTATCTCTTTGCATTGTTTATGAAAAAAAACAAAAATAAATGAATAGTGTAAATGATATTGTAAGTAAAATGTTTACCTACAAAAGAGAACTATTATCAAGTTCTTTTGAAGCGTTTACTTCCATGCAAGCAGCATAATTGCAATGTAAACAGAGGCTACCTCTGCTTAGCTGCCCACTTTGGTATGCTAATTACCGATCATTTTTATCTACTCGTTAAAGCAGGGCTACCTCTACCAAGCAATACCATATTAGCTCTGCTCCCATTACTGTAGGCATTTGAAAGTAATGAAACTGAATTTCTTTAAAAAACAAATTCTATGATTTTTACTTTTTATCTGTTCATATTGGCCTTTCTCCCAATTAGTTTTGGTTAATGAGGTTTCCCTTAGTTTCCGTTTCTCCTCTTCAAGACTTCACTTTGCCACAAGATGATAGTTTGCAAAATAATAATTTTATTCTAATTTGACAGAGGACAATTGCCGGTGATCAAATTTAGTTTTGTCCAAGGGTGAGCATGAGGGCAGCTGCCTCCCAAGAAGAAAGAGGCTAAGATTTCTTCCACATCCATTTCAAAGTCCTTAGCACGGGAGGGATGCCTCATAGTTACCGTTTCTTCCCTAGGAAAAAAAATGTGGGTACTCTATAAAGCCAACTAACCTTGTTTTCTCATTATTTTGACAATGATCAAGAAGGATCTTGTTCTGAATAAACAGAGGAAGAAAATCATTATATTGTTTATACACTTTTTATCATTTCCCATAAATCTACGCTTGTCCTATAGTTCAGTTTAAAATGAAGGGGTGGGACTGCTTGGTTTCTAAGGTTTCTTCTAGCTCAAAATTCTATGATGGTACAATCCTGGTTATAAGTGAAAAAGTAGAGATTAGGTTACAATAGAATGCTGACATTTCACACTTCACAATAGTTTTTTTTTTTAAATGATGTTTTTCCAGCAAGCTATTAAGATATTCTCTTAAAATAGACACCTTGTGCCCTAGTCAAGTTTTTTTTTTTAACCAATAGTTGATATTAAGGGTTTAGGAAACTCTAGATGAGGTACCAATGTTGGTATATATTCTGTAATTTATAATCTTATAGAGTAGCCTGGGGGGCACTTAGAAGTTAAAAGACTTGCCCAGAGTCACACAGTCAGTGCCCAGAAATGGGACTTGAATGCAGGTCTTCCTGCCTCGGAGGCCAGCTCTCTATCCAATGCTTTGTATTATATCTCTTTCAAGCATTTTCCCTTCCAAAAATCACTTCCGTGTATCTCTATCTATCAGGACCGACCTGAAGCCTGTTCCCCTTAAACAGGGCCAAGACAAGTCCCAAGTCAACCAATCCATGTTGTATGGGATATTCCTAAGGTCTGACATTTTATTTCCATTTCCTAGGAAATGGGGTGTCTGTACTTTCCCTGTAGCCATTGCACATGGCAGCTTGCCCACATTTGATCATATCAGGGAATGGTTACTGTGTCTGACTCCGATGGGCAGCAGAGTGGCTAGAAGCAAAGTTACAGATGGGTGGTTTGGGGACAGAAACGATAGTTCAGAGACGAAAGCGACAGCACAATAGGGAACTTTTATATTATGTCTGGAGATGGTGGAGACTGCTGCTGAATATAGAAGTGTTTAGTTAAGGAGAGAGGGATTTTTTTTTTTTTCATATTATGCCTCTTCCTAAGAGGCTCATTTATTTTCAGAAGTAGTCTATGAGAACTTACTTTGGTATTCTCTCCATGAGAACAAACCTCCAGGAGCAATACTAAGCTGGTTGCTTATTGCTCTGCTGGGAAATAGTATACCCTGACCAATCTATTTCAAAGGACAATACTCCAGGCATGACATGGGATGCAAATGTGATGGAGCTGTTTGATTTTCAAGTAGTACAGCGTGACCAAGCCAGAGCTGCAGGCCACAGTCACCGCACAGGAATGAATGTCTTCCAACAAAATTTTAGCATTGAACAAGAAGTAGCACTCTTAACTTCCCTAACATAATCATTGAACCAGCTTTTGGGGGTGGGGCAAGCTTGGAAGAGTCAGGTAAGTCCTTCCTTTAAGTCACTCCTCCCCTCAGAGATGGACATAGAATATTGATAGCTCTATATACTAAAATGTGTGTTGTGAAAAAAAGATCATTTTTTGATTAGGAACTGCTGTAAGAAAAGAAAACATAGATTAATATTTAATTTTTTCCATCAAAACTCTTTTACGCTACTCCCAACACTATGAAGCATGTCTCTTTGAGGTTACTTGCTCAGATACAAAAATCTCAAGGTCAATTTTGACTCCTTCCTTATCATACCACATTAAAATAATTACAAAACCCTGCCTTCTTTTTTCTATGACAGTTCTAATAGCTATACATTCTTCTCCGTGGTCCAACATTTGGCCCAAGTCTTTGCCACCTCATGCCAGGTCTCCTGCAATTTTCTACTCCACTTAGTTCAAACTGCCACTGTGAAAAACCATCTCTCTAGGCTGTCAGTTCATATTGGCCATGTCACTTAGCTCCTCCATCTCTTCCTGGCTCCCCCTTAGCCCCATGTATCAAACTCAATTTCATCTCTCTGGGTTTCAATCTGCCACTCTGTCCACAGCTTCATCCTCTTATTCATCTTACTGTATTTTCTCACCTGCCCTTGTTGGATCATAGTCCTTTCTTTCAAATCCTTCTCTGGTCATTGATGAACTGTGTGATCCTAGGCAAGTCGCTTTGCTTTTCAGAAGTAAAAAAGTGTTTGTTTAGCCGTGAAGTTGGGTTTGCTCATCTGTTGAACAGGCTTAGTAATTACTGAATTCCTTACATCATAAGAATATTGTGAGCAAAGTGCTTTCTAAACCTCAAGGCCTATATAAAGACCAAATTGACTTTCTTGATGATTCTCACACACTGATGTTCTATCTCTTGTTCCTGTGCCTTTATGTGATGGCTCTTCCTCCCTCATGCCTACAATGCACTCCCTCCTCAATTCTGCCACTTAGAAATCCTTAGAATCTGTTGATTTTTTCAAAGCACAGCTCAAGGACCTTACCCTACATGGGCCCTTCCTCTTCTCTCAGGTGCCAGTCCCCAATTACTTTATAATAGCCAGCATTAATATAACAGTATATATTTACAAAGAATAATTAATATTTACTTTGTACATATTTTATAGATACTAATATGCATACATATTTACTCTGATAGAATATAAGCTCCTTGAAGGTAGGAACTGCATCATTTTAATCTTTCTGTCCTTAACACCTAGCCAAGTACTCAGAACACTGAAGGTGTTTAATAAATTATTGTGGACTATGCGATAGAAATGTGAGCTATTGCCAAGTTCATAAGCTTGTTGTAAGTGAAGTATTTTGTAAACCTCAAGGGAGTTATTATTATTATTATTGTTATTATTATTATTACTTGGTCTAGTCAATCAAATCTATTCAGCTCTTCCTATCATTCTCCCACTTTGTGTTTAGTACCTTTTCCCCCCATACTTACAAGCTTGGAATAGCCTCCCATTCACCAGGCCACTGACCTTAATTCATCCAGATCCCGTCGTCTTCACAAACTCTGTCCCAGCTTTTAAGGGCTGAGGAAGGTTACAGTAATTCTGAGTAACTGTGAACCAACTAGCTGGAGCTGCAGTCTAATCTTAGGAGAAAGAGGCAAATAACAGCAGGAAACAAAATTCCTATCAGAAATCTAAGCAAAAAAAAAGAGCCCATAAAAATTTCCTGGGGTCAGGACACTTTCCAATGCAATCCCCTATAACTCTACAGTAGACTGAACTGTTCAGAGTAATTATCCTGCAACCTCTAAAGATCCTGAAAAATAATAATGACAATATCAGTTTACACTTACATAGCACTTGGAGGTTTAAAAATGCTTCAGATTTTCAATAAATATGTGACTTAATTAACATTAAGTTACTAGCAGTTATGGTCATACCCCCCCCAAAAAAATGGTGCATTCCTGCTTATAAGGAGTTTGCAATCTAGTGAGAAATGAGACATAATACTATTTTCTGTAGAGCTTTATAGAGCTTTATAATGCCATAAGGTAGGCAGTGCAAGTACAATTATCCCTATTTTACATATGAGAATACCAAGACTGAAAAGGGTTAAGTGATCTGTCCAAGGTCAAAATGATTATACTTTTAAAATCATATGTGCCTAAGCCCTCACCAGTATGCTTTGAATAAACACTTATTAAGTTTTAGCAAAGGCCTTTACTAAGACAATATAGCAAGAATAATTGGTACAAATTATTCTCCTCACCCTTTCTCCACCAAAGTCTAGAGCATATTCTTCCACAAATGCACTCAGGCCCATAGGAAGAATGGAGCTCAAATTTAGAATATAGTCATTGTGAGCACACAGGTTAGGGAAACACATAGCAAGTGGGTTACTTATAACTCCAGGTTCTAGAAGTTCTTTTTACTTTTGTAGCATCCTTAGAAGGCTCTTGTTAGGTGCAATAATTGTATTGCATACATACAAACACATGTACATACTGTGGGATATTAATTTGATAAATAGGTCAATTCATTCAGTTCTATATTTAGGTGGGTTCTATATATGCATATAAAATATACATATACGTACCATAGGCTCTCATTTGCATAAGATATAGCCCTATAGGCAAGTCCATCCATTTTTAAATATTTAAATTTGCATATACATATGGAAATTTGGAAAAGGGGAGAGTGGGGAAAAGCTAATGTACTGCAATCTTCAATAATATTACAACCCATCCATTCCTGCTCATCCTATACAAAAAGAAAAGAGAGGAAAGGTGATTCTAATATACTTATCTGGACCTAAGAGATCACCTTCTCAGGGGGCACTTGCCATAGTGGTAAGATAATCTATAAGTTGGGATGGCTACACTTGGGGGGCAGTATTTTTCCAATGTTACTGGCGTAGCAGCTACTGCTATGGGTATCTAGGGAATCTAGAAGATTATAACTACCATGAGGGGCCTTTGCTTTACTAAGAAGAGGGGAGGAGTAGGGACATTTGGGGGAATATGACTGGGTGTGCTTGTGTTGGAGATAAACCCCACATTTGGTCATTGTGGAAAGGTGGGCTGTAACCCATCTCTCTACCCTCTGGTTGTTTAATCATATATCCCTTGGGGTTAGGCTATGGCCCCTACTTTAGACACTACTAGGATAGTGGATTTAAATACTGGACAAGAAGGTTTGAATCTTGCATCTGACGTTTAATAACTGTGTGAGGTTCAAATGAGATAACCTCTACAAAGTGCTTTGGCAAACTTTAAAATCCTAGGTGTATCATCTTTTACTGTTATCTATGATCCCATACAGTGCTTCTGATTTCACAAAATGCTTTCATCCTCACAATCTTGAGTTAAATTGTGTAAAAACTTTTATCATGCCCATTTTACAGATAAGGAAACTGAGGCTTAGGGGAAGGGGTTAGGTAATTTCCCCTGAATTCTATGGCTATCTAATGTCAATGCTAGAACTCCAGCCAAGTCTTCCAGTGTTATGGGCAGTTTGCTTCCCTTCACATCAAAGAAGAGAAAAAGAGGGGGAAACTTTTGCTAAAAGAAGCCAAGTGATCTTTCTATCAGTTGGCTGGGCATTTCATCATCATGTAGACACAACTGTGATAGGACTAAGATCTACCGGTGTTTCCCCACAAGGTGGGCCCGTGCCTCTACTCCCTTTCCACACGTGAGGTAGTCCCCCTCCTCCTCTTTCCAAGAAGAACTAGTTTTCCCCTCAAATGTGACAAAACTGACCCTGGGATCAGGTTGGCCCCTGCCTCCCTTCACGCAACGTTCTGGTTACCTAAGATTATTAAAAAAAAATTCCACACATATAGAGTTCATATCTCTCTGACTTGGTGGGTGCCTGAGAACATTAGAATTACCACACCTTGTCCTCCTGGGAGGGGAGGGAAGTAAGAAAGATCCTTAAAAAAAAGGAAAAAAAAACAGGTCCTATCAAAGCTGAAGCTAAGTACTGCTGTTGATATATTTTTCTATGTTTAACTAAGTAAACCCCATTTGTTAACTGGGACCAGGAATGTCTTATTCCATCCCAATATTGACCCTGAACTAACAGGGTGCCAGCATTAGACAGACCCACTTAACCATCAAATTTAAATTTTGTAGGCACACTAATAATAGGCAATAATTGTACTTTGCATAGGCATAATACTTTACAAAGTTCTTTCATGAGTATTTGATCTACACAATAATGAATTGAGGGAAGCAGGAATAAGTTTATCATACCCATTTTATATATAAAGAAATTGAGGCTTAGAGCTACGAAATGTCTTCCCTATGGTCACAGAACAAGCAAGTGGCTGAGGTGGGATTTGAACCCAAGTCATCTGATGGCTTGTGCCTATTCTACAAGCTGCAGAAGTGTGTGAGTGAGTGATAAGAATTGAATTAATAGCAGATACCTAGAGTAATTACAGTAATAATTCTTTTTTTCTATATATGACAACTTCCTTCTGAAAAATTTAAACCAATTTTAAAAGATAATCTAATTCATTTTCATGCTGTCCCTCCCAGGCTAGTGGCAAGCTTGATTATCTTCTATTTAAGAATAAGCTGGGTAATATATTACCAAGGGCATCTGCAAGAAGGGTTGGTTGAAAAATCCAGGTTCCCATCTCCTAGGCCATTTTGACCTCCCCACAAGGACTCGTAGGTAGCAGTGATTCAGCTATTAAGAAAGCGTAATCTGGAAAAATGAATTGACCCATTGAATTTAAGATAGAAATGATGAAAATATCCATTTTTCTCCTCCCTCAAATCTGTATCTGTATTGCAGTTCTGAGCTACTATCATCTGGTTATTCCAACAGAAGACCAAAGGGTGGGTAGTGCTCATGGCTCCATAGTGAAGAAGAGAATTCCTTGAGGTGATAAGAGAAAGTAATGATTTATCAAGATTGGAGCAAGAGATTGATGGTATGAAAAAAATTTCAGGCAGGCAATGGAAATGATTTGAAATAAAAGCCTCAAGCTTTATTGGGTCTTCTAAAGCTATGTTTTGGAGCTGCTGGAGGGAACAAATTCATAGCTTCATTGACCACATAGCTGTTAAAAAGTTCTACTAAGATTTGCCGAGGTATCTCTGGTGTATGCTTTTGGCCAAATAGTAAAAGGTCATGTCTGTTATTTCCAATGTGCCTTTCTGAATTCTCTTAGTATATTGACTTTCTAATATGTATTTTCTTCTTTATTTTAATTCACAATGTTTTATCAGTACGTCAAAAATTTAATTAATATGAACATAATAGTAAATGTGTGTAATCCTGAGAACCCTCTCTCCTAATTCCATCCTCTGAACCCCAGTGCAGAACAATCACTTAGATTTAGGGTCAATTCTAGATTTTATGCTTTTTGGGGGATCTGGGTAGACACCTTTGGGAGTTAGGGGGTCTGACCTCTTTGCAATGATACAGTCATTTATATTAGTAACAATGAAAAAAGGTAAGCTCAGGAATCTCTTGGAACAAGTTTTTTTTTTCCCTCTGCAGAAATTCATATCATTGTTACCTTTTTACCTTTGCAGATAGATAAAGACTCATTTTAGTTGTCTGGTGATTTGATGGCTTTCTGGTTCAGTCATTTCTCTTAATTTCATTTCCATCTCTTTTCTTATTTGCTGAGTGACTTTAATCAGTTAATAGACTTTATTTTATACTATAAATCTCTAGTTTGTAGTCTTTTGTGCTTAGTGTCAATTGGGTGGTACAGTGAATGGAGTCTTAGATTTGGACTTAGGAACCTGAGTTCAAATCTTGCCTCAGACATTTACTAACAACGGGCAAGTCACATAACCTCTCTCAGACTCATTTTCCTTTTCTCTAAAATAGAAATGAGAATAGCACCTACCCCAAAGACTATTGTGAGGATCAAATGAGATAGTGTATGTTAATAGAGGAAATTTTCTTTTTCTTTTCCTCATCATGTTAGTTTTCCTCCTTTTAAGCACTCTAAGGCCTTAGAGTGATGAGGTGACCCTGCATTGTGGGGCCCTATTGTAGGGTAGAAAGAACCCTGGAGTTGGATCCAGAGAACTTGGATTTGAATCCTGTCCTTGCTACTTCATACCTGTATGACCCTGAGTAATTTAACTTAACTTTTCTTGGTCTCTTTTTCCTCATCTGCAAACTAAAGGACTTAACAGTCTCTCACATCTCTTTCATCTCTGAATCTAAGACCACTGGATTTTATGCCAACAGAGCACAAGGTCTGGCAGCTGAAAGGCCTTTAAGTGAAGGCCAACATCTGAGGATCAGGCTTTCATTTCAGAGAAGCACAATACCAGAACTTTAGCCACTAGTTAATGCATTTTATCTTATATTTTTGACCACAGCAATTCCCAAAGACTCTCTGTTAAGATATGAAATGTTGCCAGTTTGCAGTATTTTGCAGTATTGAAATATTGAAGAAGTAAAGGACTTGTATGGGAAAAGATGAAGGCCCTGGACTTCCCATCTAAAAGCAAATAAATGGCCATGGCTTCTGTCAGACCAAGAGTCTAGATTGCCTAATAGTTCATTTCTGACAGTAACATCAAGAGACATCTAATAGGAGAGCATGATTATCCCCCATGGCCTCCTTTCTGTTCCATGTTCCACTTCATCTCTTGGGTCTGGGTATTTTCTCTGGCTGTCTTCCACTCTTGGATTATTCTCCCTCCTCATCTCCTCTTGGCCTCCCTGGCTTCCTTCAAGTCTCAACTAAAATTTCATCTTCTATAGGAAGCATTTAAAAACCCCTTCTTAATTCTAGTACCTTCCCTCTATTAATTATTTTCTTTTTATCCTGAATATAGCTTGTTTGTACATATTTGTCTGCTTGTTGTTTTCCCCATTAGATTATAAGCTCCTTGAGGGCAGGCACTATCTTTTCTTTGTATCCCAGTGCTTAGCACAGCCCAAGTCAGAATATTTGCTTATTGACTGATTATCTCAAGAGGACAAAACATCTCTTTCCTGGAACAATCAATTATCAATTATTTTTTTAAAATTTCCCCTCTTATAACAAATAAATATAGTAAAGCAAAACAAATCCCTGTCCTGGCTGTGTCTAAAAAAAATCTCATTCTACATATTGAGCCCATTATCTGTTTGTCAAGAAGTGGGCAGTTTACTTCATCATCTGTCCTCCGGAGCTATGGTTGGTCATTACATTGATCAGAAATCTTAAATCTTTCAAAGTTGTTTCTCTTGGCAAAGTTGCTATCTAAATTTTTCTCCTGGTTCTGTTCTTTCTTCCTGAATTAGTTCATGAAAATCTCCCCAGGTGTTTTTTAAACATCTATTTCATCATTTCTTATGGCATAGTAGTATTGCATTACATTTAGATATCATGATTTATCCAACTATTCTTGAATTAATAGGAACCTCCCCATAACTTCCAATTCCTTGCTGCAACAAAGAGAGCTACTATAAATGATTTTACACATGGGTTCATTTTCTCTTTCTTTGATCTTTTTGATATTTAGGCCAGATAGTGGTATTGCTGAATCAAAGGATATAGTAAAGTAAATTGAATTTTTGGTCAGAGTTACAAATTCCTTTCCAGAGTGACTAAAATAATTCACAGCCACTAACAGTGAATTCATGTATCTGTTTTCCTAAATTAATGTGTCTATTTCCCATCATGAATTTCTCTAAACCTTCTTTGTTATGGTAAAGCATATCATCTCTCTGAGTAATGGGTTCTCACAAATTTAACCCATGATCAAAAGGAGTTTTCCTTTTATGTCTCCCAAACTAAATATTTCAGGTTTAAAGGTGTGTCTTTTAGCAGTGTTCTGGAATTTGATGAATAAGTTTGTTCACTGAATTTAATTAAATTCAATAAAAACGTATCATATGCAGACTATGATCAGAACACTTGTGACAGTCATTTGGGAGGAGAAGCAAAGTTTAGGTCAGACATGGCCTTTGCTTTTATACAGGATATAGCCCAATAGGAGGATATCATGAATATGCAAATGATTCCAGGATAAAATTATATATAATAAGTTCATCATAGAATTGCAAGTGTAACAACAGCTCAGGAGGCTGGGATCCACTTTCAACTAAGAAATAAAATAGAAATTCTGAAAATTAAAGAAAAGATTAATAAAATTGAAAGCAGGATGACCATCAAATTGATACATAAAGCTAGGAGCTGATTTTTTTTTCTTGAAAAAAAAAACTAATGAGAGATAATCAGTTAGCTAATCTGATATAAAAAATATGGGAAAACTAAATTATTCATATAAAAATTAAAAAATGAATTCACAAAATTAGAAGAAATAAAGGAAATTATCTAAAACAAGTTTGCCCAATTATATGATAGCAGAACTAACAACTTAGAGGATATGGATGAATATTTTAAAAGTACATAAATGCTCAAATTAAGAAAAGAAGAAATAGATTAATTAAATAACTCAATATATTAAAAAAATTTGGATGAGTCATAAATGAACTCACAACGGGAAAAAATCCAAGACTAGATGAATTTATAAGCAAAATCTATCAATATCCAAAGATCAATTAATTCCAATATTATACAAGGTATTTGTAATAATAAAAGATGGCACCTTCCAATCTCTTTATGATACAAATACGGTCTTGATTCTTAAACCAGTTAGAGACAAGGCAGAGAAAGAAAACAATAGTCCAATATCCTAAATGAATTTTAGAACAAAAAATGTTAAATAAAATATTAGCAAATAGGCTAAAATAAAATAGTAGAAAGATTATATACTATGACCAGGTTGCATTTATACTATGAATGCAGGGTTAGTTCAATGTAAGCAAGATTATCATTATAATAAACTATATTAATAATATAAATAATAAATATCATATGATTATATTGAAATAATCATATTGAATTTGTCTTTTTTTTAATTGATACCATTTACAATTAGTTGATTTTGTCTTACAACTGTCTAAGTCATGATTCTTTGCCTTTGAACTCAGTTCAGAAATTCAGCTGGCCTGTAATTGAATTAAGTTTAAAAATCCCATTCTCTTGTTAATCACTGTTCTACTCTTGTGTCAAGGAAATCTGTTACCCTTGAAGAATGCAGGTAGATACCAGGGAGTCTGGTCTAGTATCTATACCATCAACTTATCCTTCAAGGATATCTGGCTTGTTATACAAAGAAGTTTGGTCCACTATCTCTAACCTTGCAGGTGAATTCAAAAAATGAACATTTCTTAGTCACAGGAGGGAAAGAGTGGTTTGTTGCAAGCCCCTCATTTATAATTTCCAACCAATCATATTGTCCCCCCATGCCTTAGCTCTGCAACCAATAATATTGATTTTACCATTTATGAAGTTGAGCTCTTTTAACTAATCATTACTTGTTCCTCACCTACGATATCCTGTTCTTTGTTCAGCACTTCCCAAAAGAACTATAAAAAGAGGTAGCCATTCCCCACTTCAGGGTCCTAAGACTTCACTCTTTATGAATAAATTGATTGCACTTGGAACTTTGTGCCTCAGTTTACCTTATTGTGACCAAAACAATATCAGTAGTTATAGAAAATGCTTTTGCCAAAATCAACATGTTTCTATTCAAGAAATAATAATAATAGCTACCATTCATATAGAACTCTAAGTTTTGCAAAACAGTATTAAATGTGTCATATCTTTCATAGCATTAGGAGGTAAGTGTTGTTATCTCCATCTTGTGAATGAGGACACTGAAGCAGATAGAGGACAAATGACTTACCCTGGGTCACACACTAGTAAGATATTATTACGTATCTGAAGCTGGACTTGAACTCAGGTCTTCCTGACTCTGTCTACTACAACACCTAGCTTTATCACAGATACAAAGCATAGGAACAAATAGGTTAATATATTAAATAATATCTAATAAAATCCAAGAGCAAATCTTGTAGGCAATGGAGAAAAATTTGAGACCTTTCCAATAAGATCAGAGATAGATCAAGAATGCCCACTATCACCATTACTATATAACATAATGCCAGAAATTATAGCTATAGCAATAGTTTTATGGCAATAAAATAAGAAAGAGAAATTAAGGGAATAAGCCTAGGCAAAGAGAAAACAAAATATTTCTTTTTAAGAAGATATGGTGGTATACTTAGAATCCTAGAGACTCAACTAAAAGTTTAATGGAAACAACTTTGATAATATTGCTGGATACAGAATAATACACATAAACATGATCGTTCTTGTGTATAAAAACAAACAAACAAAAAACCTTGAGGAAGATTTGGAAAGAGAAATTTCACTCAAAATAACCACAGAAACTAAATATTTGGGACTTTATCTACCAAGATTCACCCAGGAACTTTATAAATAAAACCATAAAATACTCTTTGCAGAAATTAAGGCATGCCTAATTAATTGGTTAAACATTAGTTGCTTGTGGTAAGGTTGAGCCAGTATAATAAATGTGACCATGTTACCTAAATGAATGTCCTTAATCACTGTGTCAAACTACCAAAATATTTTATAGAGCTATAAAAATAATAAAATTCATAGAGAAGGGGGAAAATGTTCAATAATCTCAAGGATTATCATGGAAAGAAGTGGGAGTTGAGGGGTTTGGGTTGGAGAGGGAATTTACTAGTACCAGATCTAACCAAGTAGTAATCATTGAAATGATTTGGTACTGGTTTGAAAGAGAGAGACAGAGAAACACACACACACACACACACACACACACACACACTATCAAAGATAGAGAGACAGAAACAAAAAAAGGTTGATTGATGAAAAAAGATTAGGTACACAACATACAGAAGCAAAAACAAAACACAATAGCATAGTGTTCAAAAAATCCAAATACTCCAGTTACTGAGAGAATTCTTTTTTTTTTTTTTTTTGACTAGAACTCCTAGGAAAACTGGATGGTAGTATTTAAGTTTAGACCAACATCATATATCATTTACCAAAATATAAACCTAGATGACCTAGATATAAAAGATTACATCATAAACAAATTAAAGCAGCAAGGAAGAAATTATCTTTTGGCTTTATGGAAAGGGAAAGAGTTCATGACTAAACAAAAGATAGAAAGCATGATACAAGTTAACATGGACATTTTCAATTATATAAAATTTTAAAGTCTGCACAAATAAATTTAATTTAGTTAAAATTAGAAGAGAAGCAGATAACTGGGGGAAATCTTTGCAGTAAATTTCTTGGATAAGTATCTCATGTTCAAGATACATAAGGACATGATTTAAATTTATAAGACTGAGTCATTCTCCAATTGAAAATGGTCAAAGGAGAGATATGAAGAGGCAATCTTAAAAGGAAAAAATCCAAGCTACCAATAACCATATAAAAAAATGATCTAAATCAATAATAATTAGATAAATGTGAATTAAAGCAACTTCAAGGTTCTACTTTATACCCATCAGACTGACACAGATGACAGAAGAAGAGAATGACATGTTGGAGGGGTTGCAGAAAAACAAATACACTAGTCAATTGTTGTGGAGCTGTGAGGTGATCTAGCTAGTCATTCTGGAAAGTAATTTGGAATTACACTCCCAAAGTTACTAAACTGTGTATGGCTTTCAAGCCAGCTGTATCATTTCTATGTCCATATTCCCCAAATAGTTTTTAAAAAGGAAAATGACCTATGTATTAAAAAATATATATTTGTAGCAACTCCTTTTGTGGTAGCCAAAAATCAGAAACTGAGGGAATGTCTACCTTTTGGGAGAATAGCATATTCAATGGCATATGGAGCAATGAAATATGATCATACCATAAGAAATGACCAAACGAACAATTTCAGAAAATTCTGGGAAGACTTATGTGAACTGATGAAGAGTTAAGTATGCAGAACAAGGAGAACAATATATAGAATGATAACATTACAGAGGGGAAAAGTATGAAAAGTATAAAAGTATGAAAGAATTCAGAACTCTGATCAATAAAATGATAAATCCAGAGTCCAAAGATGAAACATGCCATTTACCTCCTGCCAGAGAGATGATAAAGTTACAATGCAGTAAGAGACATACTTATTTTCACACATAGCCAATATAGAAATTTCTTTTGCTAGACTAGTATGTATAGAAATCTTTCTTTTTCTTTTTAAATTTAATTGGGGTTTGGGTCGGAATGTAGAGGGAGTAGTGGAAAGAACAGATTAATAAAAGAAAAAATACATATAAGGGATGGCTCTATGAGAGGGGGAAAAGGCAGTATGGGGGAAACTCAGGTGAGTTCAAAACAAAATATATTAATAAATGTTTTATAAAAAATAAGAAAGGAAATGTTACATTGTTTTTATTGATTTCTTCCGCTTTTACATTGTATATATTTCCCAAGAGATGATTAGCTTCCAATTGAACCATCATTTGTAATGGAAATTAAGAAAGGAAGAGGAAAAAAAAATCCACACTGATAACCTCACAGTTTTTTAATGAGAGCAAAGAGGTGCATTTAAAACTCCTTTGAGGAAAAGATTTGTCACTACAATTCCACAATATTCAGTTTTATTTTTCATTCTTTTCATTTCCATTACTATAGTTAGAGGGCATATTAATTCCCTTCTATTTACTTCACTCTGCATCAGTTCATACAAATTGTCTCAGGCTTCTTTGAATTTTTCCTATTCATTGTTTCTTATGGTACAGTAGTAACACAGCATTACATTCATGTCTCACAATTTTTTTTCACCATTCCTCAATCAGTGGACACCTACTTATTTCTAGTTCTTTGCTGCAACAAAGCCTGTCATTATAAATAAGATCTTGCATTTATGCAACACTTTAAAGTTTGTAAAGCACTTTGCATGTATTATCTCTACTATCATCTACTTTGCAGAATAACTAGACCAACTCACCACTCCACAAAAATCGACTAGTGTATTTGTTTTCCTGTAACCCCTCCAACATTTGTCATGAGTCTCCTCTTTTGTCATCTTTGACAGTCTGATGGGTATGAGGTAGAACCTCGAAGTTGCTTTAATTTGCATTTATCTAATCATTATTGAGGATTTTTCATATGGTTCTTGGTAGCTTGGATTTCTTCTTTTGAAGATTGCCTCTTCATATTTTTCCTTTGACCATTTATCACATGGAGAATGACTTATGAATGTCTTACAAATTTAAGTCATTTCCTTTTGTATCTTGGACATGAGATATTTATCAGAGAAAGTTGCTGCAAAAAATTCCCCCACTTACCTGTTTCTCTTCTAATTTTAACTAAATTAAATTTGTTTGTGAAGACTTTTAAATTCCCACAACCAACGTGGGAGGTAGGTGTTATTATTATCCCCATTTTATAGATGGAGAAACTGAGGTAGACAAAGGTTAATGACTTATCCAAGATCACATAGCTAGTAAGGGTCTGAGGCAGAATTTGAGCTCAGGTGTCCTTGACAAAGAAGACTGAGCTCTCTCCACTTTTCTAGCTAGCTGCCTTTAGATATTTTGGTGCCTTTGGTACATCGTGCCTTTTTGTCTAATAGTAAGATCTCTGGAGTAAAGAATATAGATATTTTAGTTGGTTTTTGGCATGATTGTTTTCCAAAATCATTAAATTAATGAATGATTCTAGCAACATTTCCATGCCTGTTTTTCTGCAGCAACTTCTACATCAACCATTTCTATCTTATGTCATCTTTTTTCAGATTTCAGGTGTGAAGTGACACCATGAAACTTAAATATGTTTTCATGGACTGTTATTGGCTAGACAGAATGGTCTAGCAGAAAGAACCCTAGGTTAGTCAGGGGAGGGGGTTCAAATCCTACACCTACCATTTAATAGTCACACAACCTTTAAAAAGTCTCCAACGCACAATATTCCTTTATATTTAATCAAGAGTGAAATACTTATCCTTCTTACTTTACAGGTTTTCTCTGAATATGAAATAAGAAAATGTTTGAATATAATATAACACTATAAAAATGTAATGCTTTATTATGGACTGAGTACTTTCCCCTCCTTAATCTTATTATCTTTCCAGTTCTAAATGTTACTTTCAAGTAGTTTACTCTGATTTAAAAAAAAAATGCTTGCTATAGGGGATGCAATGATGTACTAAGGAGCAGATAATGTTATGACTTAAAGTAAGGTACCAGAGGGTAGAAAAAGTATTTTAAATCCAACTATGTGAATTTTGTTCTTCCTACTAATGTAGGGGGAGGGAGGAATCTTCAGCCTAGAAAATAGTATTGAACTGTCACTGAGAAAGGACAATCAATACAAGTGATTATTCAATATTTTTAAAGCTATATTTGTAATAGTAAAGGCTTAGTCCTCCAAGAATGACCAATAGGGACTACTAAGAGACAAGTTCAGCCTTTCTTGACTATTTTTTTGTACAAAATTACTGGTAGTATTGGTTAGCCCCTTAGAAGATTTTGCCCTTCTCTTGCAGCATGTTTAAGGGATAGAGGCTCAATATGTAGCGTCATCAGTCACCACTTTGAGAGGCCGATCCCTCCTAGGCTTAGATTGCTTTATTTATCTCAATTGCCTTCGTTAATCTGGTGAAGCCTATGGGCCCCTTTTCATAATGATGCTTCTAAATGCATAAAATAAGATAAATAGCATTAAAAAGGAAAGCAATTAGAATGAAACAGTTACATCTCTCTCTATATAGATAGATCCATGTGCACACATACATACTTATCTACCTATATATGCACACATATACACATATGTTCACATATTCATTATACATATGCATGTGTATGTGTGCATACATAATGTATATGTGTAGAAGGTTGTATACATATGTGAGTATATGCATGCATACGTACATATGGAGGTGTATATACACATACACAATCACGAACCATCTGCTGAGAACCCCGATCTAAGATTATATATATATTTGTGTGTGTACACACACAATACATACAAACATACATATGGATAGATAGATAGATAGATAGATAGGTAGATAGATAGATAGATAGATAGATAGATAGATAGATAGATAGATAGATAGATAGATAGATACATGTACCCACATTGTCATCTTTTTCTGCTTACTGTTTATTCTGTTTATGGAAACTTATGCTTACCTAGAGGCATATTAGTACTCTTCCCTTGTTTTGGGGACTTCCTTAAAGGATTACTTTTTTCTCTTTTCCCTACTTCCTCATGCTTCAGATACATAAAGAAGGAATGTGTCTCCTCTCTCTAAGGATCAAAATCTCTTCCCAAATTTCTGTCCACAGCTATCATTAGTCATAAAAGGTAAAATTGACAAGATTTGGCAACAGATTGCATTTGGAGATAGTTAAGAGATGAAGATGACACCTCAGTTGTGAACCTGGGGGACTGGGAAGATGGTGGGACCCTCAACAGTATGAGGGACATTAGGAGAGGTGGGTTTTGGAGAAAGATAATGAGTTCAGATTTGGATGTGCTGAGTTTAAGATATCTATGAGATATTCAGTTCATGATTTCCAGCAGGCAGTTGGAGATGTGATATTGGAGGAGGCTGACCTGGTTAAGTAGATTTGAGAATCATCAGCATCATCATGCTTGAGTCCATGGATGCTGATGGCATTACCAAGTGAAGGAGTAGAGAAGGAGAAGAGAAGAGAGCACAGAACAGAACCCCGTAGAGTATATGCGGTTAATAGGAGCAGTGAGGGCCCAGTTGTGACTGTGTTACAAAAATCTGCAGTGGATTCAATCAGAATGATTGAGCAATTTTCTCTGCCTTCATTCAGCAGCACAGATCGTGAGAGTGATCCAAGACTAAGTCTTGGTGGGTACCATTAGTGATTATGATAAGGGGGCCAGAGACTTAAGAGGGGGGACTCAAGGACAGAATCCTGGAGGATGGGGGGCCTCAAGCAACTGGTTCTCCCTCCACCCTATGGCTGGTAAACTCAATACCGGTTCCCCATATTCCAGTGATTCATAGTTGCTGACTGCAAAGGTGAAAAATCTTTCTCTTTGCTATATCATCCCAGGCTTCCCATCCCTAGCTCCATTAGCCCTACCCCTCCTCAGTTCATACTGTACTCTGCTCTCTCTTTCCATTGTGCCCTCTAAAACCTGGACTCTGTTTCTAACAAACTCTCCTTCATTTTAGATCTTTTCATTATAAACTGGTATCTTCTAGCACTCATAAAAATCTCCACAGACCTATGAAGGAATTGATGCTATCTGCATCCAGAGACAGACCTGAGAAATAGATGCATCGAATGATTTTACATACACACACATACACACACATTTGTGTCTAATGGTAGTCACCTCTAGGGTGGCAGGGAGGGCGAAGGGAAAAATACATGATAACTTTATTACATATTTAAAAGGAAAAGCAAATTGTACATAATAGATTTTCAGTTTCATGTACAATTATTTTTTATTATGTTATGGAAATGCTTGTTTATCCCATAAATTAAAAATAAAATAAATAAAAAGAAGAAAAAAGGAAAAAAAAAAGAGATCTGCTATTCTCTGGAAGAAATTGCCTTCTGTATTACTAAGTACTCTTTCTATCATGATCTTTAAAATGGTGGGCCAGGAGGAGGAACAATAATATTTTTTTTTCCTTTTCACACTTTGCCCCTATCACTTAGTAACATAGCTCCTCAGAGGTTCACTCCCTCTGGCCACATTGCCAGATATTGATTGTTGCTACAGTCATTTTTGACCTCCAACCAGACCATTCTCTCTCTTCTCAATAGTTCAGTACCTGGCTCAAAATCTTAACTCCTGCCCTCATTCTTGGGGATTTCAATATATGTACATTGATCACCTCTCAAACACCGAGATATTTCAACTCATCAACCTATGACTATTTAATCCACACATAGAGACAGTTGCATCTTGTCACATTTTAAATCTTAGCATCATCTATAACTCTGCTTGCTCCATGATTTTAAGCTCTGAAACTCTTCTCACTAATAATTCTACCTTTTTCTCTTCTCTTCTCTTCTTTCTTCTCCTTTTCTCTCCTCCTCTCCTTTCCTCTCTTCCTCTCCTCTCCTCTCCTCCCCTTCTCTCTCTATTTCTGTCTCTCTTTCTCTCTCTATCTCTACCATTGGCTTCTCAGCCCCTATTTGCATGTTGGCAAATTCTGTCAGGCACTATGCTGACTATGACCACTAAAAATTTATTTTATCTTTTCTCACCTGGGCTCTCATTACTCCATGCTAATATTTTTATTCTTCTTTGATCAAGTTTTTATTTATATTATTGACAACTACCTCTAAATCTTTTTTCTTCTTCTCAAGTCTTCTGCATTATCTCCTAGCCCCTTACTCTCATCAAAACTCACCTCCTATTTTACTGACACAATAGAAGACATCTACCCTGAGCTCCCTCTTCTCTCCTACTCCATACTTAAAATCCTACCTACCACATCATTTCCCAGTTCTTTTCTTTGCTCCAGTATTTGAGGAGGAGTTGGCATTTTCCTTGCCAAGACCATATTGTTCGATTGAAGAATACTTCACCTTCAAAAAAAAATCTAAATTGAAGCCCAAAATTCCTAAGAGAATACTCTTGCATAAGGTTTCATTTTCATTCTAATCTTTATTCTCTTGTTATTCAGGATGGAGTATTATGGTTTTATGAGTGATTTGTATTCATTACAGAATTTTCTATCAGTATATTTGGAGCCCATTGGGGGATGTGTAGGGCTGGCAGAAAGTGGTTCATCACTCAGAATTTATGATGAAACTACAGTTAGGCGGCTTCCAGACACTCCGTCATATTAACACTTCAGGAGGGCATCATGGGAAAAGAACATTGGCCTTCTGTCGGTATTCTTGTCATCAAGAGCTATTGAATTGACCTCCAAGTCCTCTATGTTGTGTTCTTATTGTAAATGTTATAAATACTGGAACTTTTTACATCAATACCACAAATTCATCAGATGCCAAGAAATATAAAGAGTGACTTTTCTCCATTTCATTTCTGACTAAATTTCTCTGTCACCATGGTAAATGGGCTGTTTCTAGCAAGCACCGTCCTTGACGTGCCACCTAATTGGTCTAGCATAGCAGAGCCCTATTCCAATCATTGACATTTTCTCAAGTTCTTTCAAGAGATGAAGGCTACATTCCTCTTCCCGAGTTTCAATAATTATGTACATAAATTGCTAAATTTTCCTCTTATGTGCATGAAGAGTACTCTCAGTAAAAAAGATTTAGGCTGCCCTATTCCTCTTGAATATTTCTCCTTTCTACCAATGGTGAATTGAGGGGAGACTTCTTTTAGGCAGCTGGGTGCCTATGTATTATCTGTCTGGCTGCTTATAAAGGGGGGGGAAGATGTGATGGTCTCAGCTGGGCACATCTTTTTCCATTTTCTAGGTCTTAACATATGCTGGCCAAACTGAAGATGCCTTATCCAGCTATTGATTCCGTGACACAGTCTTTCAGGACTGAGGCCTTTCTAGGTATCAATGTGTCAGATGGTGCAGTGACTCTACACTCTGCAAAAGTATAAAAGGAAAAAACTGAAGTAAGTTTTTTTCTCTGATTTTAGCAGAGCTAAATAAGCTATTTATTAGCCTATGTGAACCATTTATGAGCATTATTGCCTTTCCCTGTATCTTTAGCACTTAGCATAATACCTAGCATACACATAGTAAGCACTTAATCAATGTTTGCAGAATGCTTGTAGACATTTGTGACTTTTTATTAATATCGTCCCCTACCCTTCAATACTCCACTCAACCACCCACTAAAAAACCCAAATATTGGCAAAATTGTCTGATCCAGTGCTCTTTGCACTGTACCACGATAGCACTGGCCTTGGAGTCAAGAGAAACCAAGGTTCAAATAACACCTTCAACATTTACTAATTATGTGACCAGAGGGCAGTCACTTAATCTCTGAGCCTTAGTTATAGATCCCCATCTCTAAAACATGGATAATAATACTTGTAGTGCTTATTTAATAAGGCTGTTGTGAGGAACAAATAGGATAAAGTGCTTGCAAGCTTTAAGGTCCTATATGAATTTTAGAAATCATCATCATCATCATCATCATTATTATTATTATCATTAACCATGAAATTTTAGGGTTAGGGGCCCTTAGGACAGACATTTGTTTATTCTTCTTGCATTTAAGAATAGATTTGAGCGAAGAACAGCCGTGTATAAAAAAGATGCTAGAAATCCTTCACCTCTATCCCCTCCCCCAACCTCATGGCTATATATAGTAATCAAAGAAGGAATATCTTTTTGGAGTTCTTCCAGTTCAATAGCATTCTCTCATCCCCAATACCATCATCACTCTCTCACCCCTCACTCTTCCCCCCTCCCAAACTTTACCACTATCCAAGATGAGGAAGACTTCAATTGATCTTGAAATTTTCCCAAAGGCCAGTCCACAGATTGACTCTGGTCTACAGCAGATTTTTAACAGTCTGCAACACTTTTATTGCCAATATTCCTTAATTATTGAAACCTATTAAATGAGTCTTCTTCTTGTTCTTTTCTTTTTCCCTTTGCACTATTCTTCCCACCACTTAGGACCATAGAGCATCCCAGATTATGACTTAAAAGAGACATTAGAGGCTATCTATTCCAACCCCGTGATTTTTACAGATGAGTAAACTGAGACTCAGAGAGTTGAAGTGACTTATGCAATGTCACACAGCTAGTAAATAGTAGAGCTGGGACAAGAACCCAGGTTCTCTGATTCCAAATTCAGAACACTTTCCACTCTACTAGGCTGCTTCTTTATTGACTGTGAAAAATAGGGCAGACTGGGTCATAGTACTGATTTTAGACAATTTGCTGGTTTGGCTTGTGAAACACAGTGGTAGATCATATCAAAAGGGACTTGTGGCTCTTAATAAATTCTTATTGACTGACAGATAAAATCACCTAGAGAAATAAGATGAATGAAGAGATACTGCTACCCAAATTCAACATGCCTAAAGCAACTTAATAACATAGAATGGCTTTCTCCATGTTCTTAGAAAACCATCCCCTAGTCACCTGTATATGTGTATATGTGTGTTTGTATGAATGTATGTATGTTTGTTATGTTGGAGAACTCAACCTTCTTCTCCTTCATCCTTACCCCTTTCCTAATCTTAAGACAATACATCATACCAGCAAGTTTACCAATTCATAAAAACTTCCATACAAGTTTGGCACCTGTGATTAGTCAGTTCAAACTTCAGATTGGTACACTTAGAAACTAGAATTTCTAATAAAATCTCCCTGTGCTTTAAAGAAGGGTCATTTGTTTTGTTACTTTAAAACTTCTGGAATCTGTGATTTCATTAATGGGGGCATTTCTGTCCAGACTTAGCTGTGATGAACTTCAAAGGATAGACCTTGAAGGTTCATCACAGCTAAGTCTGGACAGGCTTATCCCCTGAATGACAAAAAGAGTAATGAACCTTTTTTTTTTTTGGTTGAAGCATCTCATGACAACTGTTTTCTAACATGTAGAAGGGTTACAATCTGTGTTGGTGGAAGGAATGCCCACATTAATGAAATTACAGATCCCAAATGTTTTAAAGAAGCAAAATAAATGACCCTTCTTTAAAGCACTTTATAACTTAAAAAGGTATTTTCTCACCACAACTTTCTAAGGTAGTGTAAGTAATTTTGCCCTCATTTTGCAGATGTTAAAATAGAGACTAAGAGATTAAATGCCTTGCCCATTGTCACTGAGAATCCCAGTCTCCTTATTTCAGGTTGGCATGTTTCCCACTATGCCCCACTGCCTCCCACTCAAACTAGCTTTGTGGTATGGGTGATGCTCAAAAACACTAGCAAAATGGCCTGAAATCACAAATGACTTGCTAAGAACAATGTTGAAAAGCAGGTAAGTCTTTTGCAATAAGAAGTTCAGTCTGAAGAAACCTATCTAGCCATTTTCCTTACCATTAATACTCTCCCCAAATACTCAAATGCCAAGGAGAATTTAAATGGTACAGCTGGCTATGCCAGAAGTCCAAAAGGGATGATGGAAATTGGAGGAAAACACTGGGGTCTGATGGATCAGTGGGCAGATTTTATAAAAAATTCAAAGATTGCCCAAGGGATAGACTGTGTATGATGTTTAATGCAGTATTTATGTGTGGAGAGCTGCCAGCGTGCTCAGAAATGCTATAGGATTAGTCATTTTGAAATAAGTTAGGTATAAAGGAGATAATGGGGATTATAGGCCAATGTTGCTGATTAATGATAATTGCAAAATATCAGAAAAGTGCTATTATCCTTTGAAATATGGAACAATTTGCTTTTCCACATTTCAGGTAAACCTAACTGGTTTCTCAGGTTGATAGTCTCTTATAGACTTAATTTAGTCCCTTTCATTCCCCTCACCCAGGTTGGTGAATTACACTTAATCATATGGAGAAGTTTAGAACTATTTTCCCTCTCCCCTAGGCATGGCCGCTTCACCCTGATGCAGAGACAAAGCACATATTCATGATAATAACCTGTTGAGCCATGGACAGGAGAATCCAAGTAATCGGAACACTTTCAGATCTAAATTCTATCATTCTACATGTCATGGGCTGAGGGAAGGAATCAAGTTAGAAATCAAGCCTGAAGAGGAGAAAAAGATTTCTTAGTGTTATAAAGCAAGGTAGAGAGGGAATTCTCCTGATTTCTTTTAGGAATAATAGTCATTTCATTTTTGTTTGGGGGTTAAACATCCTCATAGGTAAATTGCAACACAAACTAACTACAGGGTATTTCCCCCCACCTCCATAACATAGGGAAATGACATCTACATTATAAAATCTTAGTTTGACCCCATTATAGGCATGCTAGAAACCACAGTTATAGCTTCATGTAAAAGCATTCATGTATACATGTGCACATTTATGTGTATGTCTGCATTTAAATAGTAATAATAATACCACATTGTAGCTATTTAATAAATTTCAATAAATTTTCTGAAGAAAATCTTAATAAAGATTACAGTTTCCTCATATGTGCTGAGACTAACTGTATAAAAACTAGTTTAGAAAATACTTAACACTATTTGTTTTTCAACTCTGTGTCTCATTGCTGGCAGAATGACATTTTGCTAGGTACTAGAAAGAGAAGCATCAAAATTCAACCCCTCACTATACTTTCTAGCCAATTTCCCTCCTCCTAGGTAGAACACTACTTCAGCCATGCCAGAAGGATAGTTATCTTTTCCCATTCTCCTTCCCACCAATATATCTTAAAAAAATTATAGTTAATAGTGTGTGCATTGTATCCCAGTACTAGACTAAATTTCATGAGGGCAGGGTGATGTTTTATCTGCAATTTGTACTGCTTATAATGTCAAATGAAGTGTTATGTATTTACTAAAGGCTTAACTTATTGAACAGTTGAATAACATTTTCCCCATCGTTCTCTCCCCCCTCCTTCGGCATTGATAAATTGCTTATTTCAAGTTATCTCCATGATTCAGAAGTAGTGGTTTCTTAGAAGAGAAATCAGGGAGGCAAATGTTGCAAAGATATGAAGAGAACTTGACGGGATTCAGATGTTGACAAATGACAGGCACAATGTACCTCCCTGAAAACCATCTTTTCACTTGGATTCCTCAGGATTTGGAGTATTCATCTTTAATTTTTTAACTATTATTTTTTGAATGAAGATCTACTTTCTTTCCCTCCCTACAATTGATAAAGCAAGAAAAACAAAATCCCCTTCTACAAACATGTATAGTCAAGCAAAATAAATTCCAACAGCATATACTCTGTGTGTGTGTGTGTGTGTATGTGTGTGTGTATGTGTGTATCCCAGTGTGTACACTGAATGTATCACCTCTCTGTCAGGAGTTGGATAGTCTATTTCATTGAGACCTCTGAAATTGTGGTTGGTATTTAAGCAACTTTACAGTATTGTTGTTCTTGTATAAATGGTTCTCCTGGTTCTGCTTTTTTCATTTTGCATCATTTCATACAAGTCTTCCCAGACTTCCCTGAAGCCATCCCTTTCATCATTTCTTATAGCCATAAGAGTATTCCATCATAATCATACATTATAACTTCTTCAACCACTGCACAATTGATGGGCACTTTGAGGGAATGATCTTACTCAAGTCTAAGAACTGAATTGAATAGAAACTAAAATGGGGGCTTAGCTAGATGAGCTTGTGCTTGCGTCTTTGGTGATCTTTATGCTCTAGTTTCTTTTCCTGACCACAGATGCCTGAATAGTGACCCTGAGTGACAGACTACCTTGGTATCTCAGTAATTCCTGAATTCCTTCTCCTTCCATGCCAGATGTACTTGTAGCTGCTATAGCACTTCTTGTAGAATATTATTACTCAAAAGAGGATGAACCTAAGTCCTGGCATGCAGACATGAACTTTGAGAGAGACAGTACAGAACTGAAGTGAAATATAATAATGCCTATTCAATAGTCCTGCAAACAGCTTCATGTTCAAATGTTTAAATCTCAACTTTCAACCTCCCAGAATGATATAATAGTAGTTATATATTTCAGTTCATTTAGGGTTTGTTTTTGTTTTTGGTTTTTTTCTCAGCTTGCATCTATGGGTTTTTGGGTTACACATTTATTTTGTATGAAGGAAATAAATAGCTGTCCCATACCTGATTTACTTTGGATAGTGAGTACCTTTCTGCTATCTCCTTTTGGGGAGACACTGGAAATTAATCAAAATTAAGTGCTGAATAATTTTCTAACCTCAGGCTTCAGGGTAGGGGTAAAAAGAACCAGTGAATGTGAAAAAAAAAAAAAAGAGATCTTGCACCTTCTCTTTTTTGGCAGCTAGAATCCTCCAGAACTGTAAGTCCACATATGCCTGGGTCCAGTGGTGACAGGGGCCTTTAGGGGAAACGGAGAGGATAAGTGTCCCAGTCTCTCTGGGCCCATAAGAAGGTTAACTTATTATTATGTTAAGATCAATAGACATGGAAGCTGGAAGGCTTTCTTAAAAGCTATCTAGCCCAACACTCTCATTTTACAGATGAGGAACTTTAAACCCAGGTGTTTTGATTCCAGAGCCAGTGTTTTTTCTACTATACCACACTGTCTCCAGGGCCTTGCTATCTTTCTGTCATTCTTTTTTTTTTTTTTCATTCTGTTTCATTTGATCTCATCTGGTTCTTGTCTATACCAAACCCCAGACAGTCCTTTTGGTTTTTGTGATTCTTTCCCCTCTTCCTATATCTTCTAGTTGTTTTTTTTTTTCCTCCCTGTCACTAAAACCCAGAGGGGGAAAAAATCCCCACAGAGATGTCTATGTGGTGCTTAGTAATGGCCCTAGTAATGCTCATTAGCTAGGGAAAATTGGGTCGCAAATAGGAAGCCATGTTGAGAATGGCTGGGTGAAATTTCTTTCTCTGGCAATGTTTAAGCACTGAGCTGGAGAAAACTGCCTACTAGAGAAAGTGAACCAAACTAACTCATCGTAAGAGAAAATAAAAACCAAATGTACAGCATTTGACGAGAAATGAACAGAGCGTCAACAATGCGAGTGCATTTATTGAGATGCCAGCAGTAAGCTAAATGAGATGATTCTCAGTTAAAATCAAAAGACATAGGGTTATCTTGACTTGCTGGAACTCATCTGTCAATGGAGGGTCATATATATTTAATACAAGCCTGCAAGTTATTGAAGTGTTTTCCTAGTTGGCCAAAGTAGAAGTACAAATCAAATCATCTCCTGATCTCCCTCGTAGCAGAAGGTCACGGCCTATTCTAGCACCTCAGGAAAATTCTCATCCATTTTGCAAAAAGAAGGAAGAGGTCGAGTGTAGTTTAAACCACCCAATACCATTGTATACTTTTATGGCCCACAAACTATTCCCTGCCTTCTCACAAAGACGACATTCTCATCTATAACACAAGAAGCTCAAATTTAACAACCCAGCTATCATTTCTTGCTAACTCCCTATAAATAATGATGGTTGTTCCCTCTTTAATCTCACATCTACTAGCACTTCCTTCATCTTACCCAGGAGATTTTTAGGGGATTTCTGGGCTTCAGAAATATGCATGATTTTTTTTATATTTTAATGTTCATGCAAATTATCACAATGCAGGAAAAAGTAATTGAGCTACTTTATCAGGAAATAAATTAAAGGTGTTGTAAGTTTTTAAAGAAGAATTGAATGATAATGAAACTTTTTATTAATTTAAAGTACCTTTTTTTCTTGTTTCCCAGAAAACATTCAGGAAACAAAACAAGTTAAGGATACACAGAGAGCAGTTCTTCTCAATCAAAGGGATGTCTGGGGAAGGTTTTAGAAGTGGAAGGAAACTTGGAAATCATCAAGCCAAATTTCTTCATTTCATAGATTTGGAAATTGAGACTTAAAGGGTTTAGTGACTCGCCCAAAGTCACTGAGACTTGAGCCCAGGTTCTCTGCCTCCAAACCTAGAACTTTTTCACTTGATCCTCATGACAACTCTATGAAATGGGTGATATTATTATCCTCATTTTACAGATGAGGAACTGAAGCACAGAGTGATTAAGTGACTTAATCAGGGTTAGATGGAAAGTGTACCAAATGAAATCTGAACCCAGGTCTTTGTGCTTCAAAGTCCAGCTCTTTCTAAAGGAAAATAGAAGACTATTCAAAGTTTCCAGATGAGGAATACCTTCCAATCCAACTATCAAATGTAAAACAAAATCAAGCAGAACACTGATCTGCCTGCCCCACTTTAGAACCTTTGTGAGAAACCAAAATAAGATTTGCATGGTCGTTATTTTAGCAAAATTGGAAGAAAAAAACTCTAATTACAATTTTTCAAAAGAATTCTACCTATCTTACTCAAAAGTGCACTTGAAGACCCATCAGTGACAGGAAATGTCTCTCAAATCCTCCCTCAACAACTGTCACATTTACCAGGTGACATTTTCTTTTTCTTCACCTAACACCATCTGACACAGTAACATATCAGCAATATACTATAGGGAAGATAATTGAAATCAAGAAAGCTAAGTACTCCTTCTGCTTCAACTGTCAGGGAGGAAAAACGAAGACACAGCAAATACTTTTAAAAGCACAACACTAAAATGTCAATTTCCTGACTCAGCACCTCAAACAAAAATGATAAAACTATTCCCGAAGACACCCGAACCTGACACATCTGGCACTTGGTAGGACAAATTCTTTGGCAGCACACTTTAATGTAGGGGAGTAGGTGAGACATCCCCTCTCCAAACTCCCCTACCTCATCTCACTGTACCACCCTGCCCCCCAACTTCCAGTAAGGATGGGAATTGCTTAACATACACTACAGTACACATTCCTATAATTCCAGCTAAGCTAAGGCTCAAAACAGACACTTCAGTTCAACGAGTTTTGCAGTCATTTCATGAGAGTGACTCCAAGGGCAGAGAAAGAGGGATGCATTTGACTTTGGACTAACACTTATGATGACCTGTTTAACAAAGCCATGATGGTTGCATCATGGTTGCATAAGAAGAAAAGATTATAGATCTAGAAGATCTAAGAAATCATTTAGCCCATTCCACTTCCACCTTAATCTTACAGATGGGAAACTGAGGCCCAGAGAGGTTCAATAGCTTGCCCAATGTTACATAAATAGAAAAAGAGGTAGAATCTGAACCCAGTTCTTCTGACTTACAACCAAGTGTTCTTTCTACTCTACCATACTGCCTTTAAAGAGTCACATACAAATAACCAGGATGGCTCTAGTTTTCCCTAAAACAAAGACGCCTGTGCTCTCACGGAAAACATCTCTTCACTATTCAGTATACTTAAATAAATGTCACCTACTTTCATGCCTTTACCCATGACATTCATTGTACCTGAAATATCCCTCATTTTTACCTGTTCAGTTCTTACTCACCCTTCAAGATCTAACATGTTACTTTCTTCATGTAGCCCTCCCTGATTCCCCTTGACTAGAAGTCTCTATTGCCCAACTCTTATCCTCTTCCTTTAAAGGGGGTCTATCCTTGTCCCACTTCTCCCTTTATACTTACTCCTTTCCCCTAGTAATCTCATTCACTTTGCAGCTGCAACTACTACCTGTCTACACATGATTCATAAGTCTATTTCTTCAGCCCTAGATTCTCTCTTGAATTCCAGTTGCCTACATGTTAATAGTGGAAAGAACAGTGGACTTTGGGTCAAGAGACTTGAATGCTAATCCCAGATCTGACAAGTACTGTCCCTAAGGGAGAGTCATAGCTTCTCTAAGCCTCATAGTTTTTTGTTGTTGTTTGTCCATAGAATGAGGATAAAAATGTGACTTACAGTGTTATTATGGAAAAACTACTTTGTAAACCTTAGAGGGCAATGTAAATGTAAGTTGCTGGTACAGTTATATTAGGTGGGGCAGCTAGGTGGGGCAGTGGGTAGAGTGCCAGGCCTAGACTCATCTTCCAAATCTGACCTCACACACTTACTAGCTGGGTGACTCTGGGCCAGTCATTTAACCCTGATTGCCTCAGTTTCCTCATCTGTAAATAAACTGGAGAAGGAAATGGCAACCACTCCAGTATCTTTACCATGAAAACCCAAGTGGGTCACGAAGAGCTGGACATGACTAAAAAATGACTAGCCAAGAAACAACACATATAGTTATGCAAGCGTGTCCTACCAACACCTTAAATACAGTATGTTCCAAACAGTTTATTGTCTTTTTCCCTAGACCTCTTCTGACTTCACCGTTTCTGTGTAATCAATGTATCATAGCACCAGAGTATCATGCATATAGATCTAGAAAGAACCACAGAAGTCAGCTAGTCCAATCCCCCTATTTTATAGATGAGGAAACCGAGGCCACGAGAGGTGAAATTTCTTGTCTAAGCCCATTTAAGTAGTAAATACCAGAGCCGGGATTCAAACTGAGCTAAGTCCTCAGACACTCAAGTCAGTATTCTTGCCACCATCAAATGCTATGGGGGACGCCACTGATTATCTAGCTTTCCAGGATTGAAGCTTCATGTTGTTTTTGGCCCTTCCCTTTCCCTCACCTCTCTTATATAATGTTAGCAAAGTCCTATCAACTTTACCTCCACCCTATCTCTCATCTCTGTTCTTAAAGTCATTAGGATAGCTTCTCATTACCTCCAGTCCGGATTACTGCAATAACTTACTGATAGCCTTTTTAATATCCTTGCTTCTTTGTTATCCCTCTACCCGCATACCTCCTCAATCTATCTTCCACACCAGTGCTAGACATCTTCTGCATTGATCTGTTCCTCTTACTACTCAAAATTCTGTAATGGCTCCTCATTACTTTACCTGGCATTCAAAGCTATCTACACTTCAGCCTTATCTCATACTCTTTCTCCTCTTATATTCAATGCTACAGGAAAATTAGATTACTTGTCATAATACTACACATCCACATATTTTCCTGCTTCTACACATATACTCAAAGTGTTCCCTGTAGGGATAGGAGGAACACCTCCTAGGTGTATAGGAAGCTTTAGTGTTCAGAAAAGGTGAAGATCTCCTCAGAAGAAATCTGACAAACAAGACAGATTTGCAAGTTACATGTTCAGTGTTTTATGTACTTAAAAATTTCTACATAATTGTTTCATATATAGTAGTTTCATCTATAATCTTCTTCTGTTCAACAATATACTTGGGAATGCTCATTTTATTTGGTGTTTTTTAGGTACAGCATAAAAAAAATAAAGGAAAAAGTAGGCATTTTCAAATAAAAGCAATAAATAAGCATGATACACTTATTGCTCTAATATTCACTGTGTGCAGGAAGCTTTGTTTTGGAGATCATTCTTCCAAAAGAGAGGCCTATTTGTGAGAGGGTTTTAGCACAATGCAACTGAGAGGTAGCATGTGATAACGAATGGGGCACTGGATTTGGAGTCAGGAAGACTGCATTTAAATCCCACCTTGCACACTTGTTAGCTGCGTGACACTGGCCAAGTCACTTAAACCTCTCTGCCTCAGTTTCCTCATATGCAAAATGAAGAGGTTGGACTTACTTCCTTTTAGTTCTAAATCTATGATTCTATGAACTTTTCTGTGGGTAACATAGAAAAGAGTTGATTTTAGTTGACAGAGGAGAATAAATAGTCCAGGGGCGGGGAACCTGTGGCCTCGAGGTCACATATAGCCCTCTAGGTACTCATGTGCAGCTAGAAGGCCACATGTGGCCTTGAGGCCACAGGTTCCCTGCCCCTGGACTAGGAGAATGTTGATACCATAAAGAGAAATGGGGAACTTGGATGAAGATCAGGTTTGGGGAGGAGAGACATTTGGAACATGTTGATTCTGAGGTGCTGAATAGAGATCCATCAGGTAGCTGAGGATGAGAAACTAGGGCTAACTGAAGAGACTGGGGCTAGATACATAGATTTGGGAATAATTTGTGATTGATATTGAAGCCATGGGACTTGATGGGTTCACCAAAGAATGAATGTAGAAAAAAAAGAGATTAAGACCAAGGATGATAACAATGCTTGGGCATGGAAGACTAACAATGAATCTGAGCTCCAACAATAGAAAAGTTTCCCTATCTGGAAAGGTTTCATGTAATTTCCCCATGACTGATTGTGCCTGCTTGTCCCAAGAGGAGTCTACTGAAGTCCAGAGAAGCTCATTACCAGCAGGTTAGCTGATAGGGGCTGAATTCTTTGACCATGACATCCCATTGAAGTAATAAATATACAAAACACATTCTCTTTCTGTTTATGCAGTGATCTTGGCAAAGTGGTTGCAAGATATAAAAGAAACCCACATAAATCATCAGCATTTCTATTTATTATCAACAAAGCTCTACAAGAAGAAATAGAAAAAGAAATTCTATTTAAAATAATCTCAGAGAATACAAAATATTTGGGTGTTTACTTGCCAAGACAAACCCAAGAACTATATGAATAGAATTATAAAACACTTTTCACACAAATAAAGTCAGATCCAAACAAATGGAAAAACATCAATTGCTCATGGGTAGCCTGAGCTAATATAATAAAAATAACAATTCTACCTAGATTAATTTACATATGCAGTGCCATGCCACTCAAACTACCAAAAAATATTTTATAGAGCTAGAAAAAAATAATAAAAGTCATTTGGAAGAAAAAAAGGTCAAGAATATCAAGGGAATTAATGAAAAAAAAAATGCAAGGCCTAAGAAATAGAGTGGTGGATCAGTGGAAGAGTTTAGGTACACAAGGCATGGCAGTAAATGACTATAGTAATTTTCTGTTTGATAAACCCAAAGACTCCAGCTTCTGGCATAAAAACTCTCTATTTGACAAAAGCTGCTGGGAAAAACTGGAAAACAGTATGGCAGAAATAGGCATAGACCAACATCTCATACCCTATACCAAGATAAGGTTGAAATGGGTACATGATTTAGACATAAAGTGTGATACCATAAGCAAATTAGTAGAGCAAGGAATAATTTATCTGTCAGATCTATGGAGAAGGAGCAAACTTCTGACTACATTAAATTAAAAAGTTTTACACAAAGCCAATGCAACCAAGATTAGAAGGAAATCAGAAAGCTAGGAAACAATTTTTACAGCCAGTGTCTCTGATAAAGGCCTCATTTCTAAAATATATAGAGAACTGAGTCAAATTTATAAGAATATAAAGTCATTCCTCAATTGATAAATGGTCAAAGAATTCTTTCAAATGAAGAAATTAAAGTCATCTATAGTCATATGAAAAAATGTTCTAAATCACTATTAATTAAAGAAATGCAAATTAAAACAACTCTGATGTACCACATCACACCTATCAGATTGGCATATCTTTTGATCCAGCAATACCACTACTAAGTCTATATCCCAAAGAGATCATAAAATTGTACTTGTACAAAATATTTATACTTGTACAAAAATATTTATAGCAGCTCTTTTTTGTGGTGGCAAAGAACTGGAAATTGAGGGGATACCCATCAATTGGGGAATGACTGAACAAGTTGTGATATATGAATGTAATGGAATACTATTGTGTTATAAGAAATGATGAGCAGGCAGATTCCAGAAAAACTTGGGAAGACTTACATGAACTGATGCTGAGTAAAGTAAATAGAAGCAGTAATACTGTACACAGCAATAGCAGCATTGTGCAATGACCAACTTTGATAGACTTTGCTCTTCTTAGCAATAGGATGATCTAAGAGAATTTCAAAAGATTCATGATAGAAAATGCTATCCACATCCAGAGAAAGAACTATGGAGTCTGAATGCAGATTGAAGCATGCCATTTTCTCTTTTTTGTTTGTTTGTTTTTTTTTCTCATGGTTTTTCCCTTTTGTTCTGATTCTTCTTTCACAGCAGGACTAATGTGGAAATATGTTTATTTTGATTGTACAAGTATAGTTTATGTCAAATTGCTTGCTGTCTTGGGGAGGAAGAAAAAGATTGCAATTCAAAATCTTATAAAAGTGAATGTTGAAAATTATCTTTACATGTAATTGGAAAAAAATAAATACTATTAAGTGGGGGAAAAGAATAAAAAAAGAAAAAAAGTTGAATTGTAGGAAAAAAATGAAAACATATAAGTCACTTCTAATGCATGGGATTATGGTGTTTAGATTCCTCATTAAGAAAATTAGTGGAGGTAATAAATAGACCATTTCAGATGGATTAAAAAAAAGGAACTATGGCGTCTGAATGCAAATCAAAGTGTACTATTTTCACTTTTGTTTGTTTTTTGTTTTTTCTTTCTCATGGTTTTTCTCTTTTATTCAAATTCTTCTTTCACAACATGACTAATGTGTAAATATGTTTAACATGATTGTATATGTTTAACTTACATCAATTTGCTTACTGTCTTGGTGAGGGGGAGAGAACAGAGGGAGGGAGAAAAATTTGGAACTCAAAATCTTGCAAAAATGAATTTTGAAAACAATCTTTACATGCAATTGGAAAAGATACTATTAAGTGAAAAAACCCTGAATAAATTACTGAAAAAGTAATAAAAAACAAAATAAAGATAAAAAATCTAGGAGTTTTAAACTTTCTAAAAGTACCAGACAAAACAATTCAAAGGGCTGCTTAGGTTGGAATGCTTGATGGAATGCTGTATGTCACCACAAGCTCTGATACGTACATCTTGTTTTTAAAAGGTATATGTAGTGATTAGCTCTGAACATAGACTTCCACAGTGAGGAAGGCTACATTTTCCCCTCAAGGTTCTAGGGGTTTTTCCTGAGAGGGTAGATCTATCTCTCAGAGGAAAGCTTGAGCCCCCATTTTGGAGTTAACTGTAAGTAATTAATACTCCAGTTATATTTATCAATTAGCTTTTACAAAATGATATTTACCTAAAAGTTATAGCAAGAACATAAGTATAAACATTTCCTTCCCAAATCTAGAGGCACACTCTCTCTCATACCATTTTAGTCCCTGAGGAGAGTAGGCTCAGGCAAGGCAGTTTCTCTATAGCTTTGATTCCTCCAAGTTCATTTCCAAAAGAGGCATAGTCCACTACTCAGCTACTACTAGGCTGGGTCCTGAAGGTCTTTCCTTGGGACCTTGAGGCTGGACTGACTGGCTGTAAAACCCAGCATGGACTTCACTTGATGTCATGCTCTTCTGACCTTTTAAAACTCACAATGTAATAGCCGTCTCTAATATTTTTCACCTCGAAGTAGGAACGGATGAACACAACAGCGACAGAAGCATCAGCAGGAGCGTACATTCTTGGCTTCATACTGGCTCCAGGTGAGAGAGGGCTTGAGACCATTACCGCACCTAGAAGCCCTCAGTAAGTCTTCTGCCTTCTCCATTGCCAGAACAACCAGAAAGAATCTGAAAACAGCCCTGACCAACTAGTGCCTTTTTTAATATGCCCAGTTTCAGCTCTATAGCCAATCAAAGATTGTCCCCTGTACTACATGGTTAGCAGACCAGAACTAGTCACAGAATGTACATGCATCTCCAAAGTCCACTTGGGCATTGCATTGTTTAAGCATTCTGTGCAAGCTCATAAGGACTGAGTTCATTGGCCAGTCCTCCATTACATATACATCAGAGGCAGTGCTAACACTGTCCTGTTCATCTGTGTTCCCTTCTGCATTCCCTTTTACTCTCCTCTATGTACTTTCAAAAGGTTTCATTCATATTCCTCTTTCTTCCACCTTGTCATCCTCGTTGTCCTCCTCCTCCTCTGCCTCCTCTCCCATGTCTCTTCCCCTCTCATCCTAAAGTTAAAGACCTCCCTTAAAATAATTATATTCACACAAAACACATATATTCATTGGCCACATCTGAAAATTTATAGTTGAAGTGATAGTTGAAGATGACAAAGTGGATGAGATCATCAAGGAAGAATGTAGAGAGAGAGGTCCAGAATCTTGGAGGGAAGGTCCATTTAAGAGTCTCTGATCATTCAGCATGGTCTAAAGAAGACATAATTTCATAGATATAACTTATGAGTAGAGGGGAAGAGCCAACTTTTCTTTCTGAGAACAGAATAGAAAAAAGCAAGAATTTCTGCTCCCACCTCACCATGCCCAGTGACTTCCAAAGAAGTCAAAGTAAACTCTGAGATTCCCTATTTTTACCACTAGATGGCAAGCATAGGATGATAAGATGAAATGTCTGTCAAGTCTTCACTCTGCTGTTTTGGGAGACCCATAGAAAGTGATAAATGAGCAGATTAGGGTGGTGAGAAATGTGGGTGTCATTTAGGCATTATAAGATTAGTAGATCAGGAGGATGTGAAATGGAATACAAAAGATATGTGTAAAAAGAAAGCCAAAAATAATTACAGAATGCATGAACATCTCCACAGTCCATTTGGGCATTGCATTATGGCAAGCATTCTAAGCAAACTTATTAGGATTGGGCTCATTGACCCCATATGAATATTAAGAGAGGGTACAGAATGTATCATGTAAAGGACTGAGCATTCTTTGGCCTTGTTTCCACTTTCATCATGCTCCCTTTTCATAAACCTACTAAAGCATCCTTGTAGGTACTGTGGTCCTGGGCACCATGGCAACACCTATGCATGTGTGTGCATCTGAAGTGGGAGTAGGGAGGAGTGTTTGCATCATCTTCCTCTCTGAGTTTTGACCTCTTCCATATGTCATTATTTCTTTTGATTTAATGACCATTCTCCAAGTCACCTAATTAATTTAATATGCCCCAGTTCATATGCATATGAGAGTACGCTCAGGCAATGCAGTTTATGCATAATATGCAACCCATGATTTGTTCCTATTCTTCACCTCTCATATTCAATTAATTGATAAGTCTTATTGCCTTTACCTCTACAACATTTCTTATCTGTCCCCTCCACTCTAATTACACCATCATCACCCTAGCTCAGGCTTTCAACACTTCTTGTCTACAATCTTGTAATAGGCACCTAATTGTCCTTTTTGCCTCTAGGCTATCCCTTTCCAATCCATTCTTCACAGAGCTGTCAAAATAATATTCTTATGACACGGATATGAATATTGCTCTCTGCTCAAAAGCCTTTAGTGGGTCCCTATTAACTCTAAAAATATAAACTCCTCAGCCTGGTTTTTAAGGCCCTCCACAGAGTGGCTCTAACCAATTTTTCTAGCCTTATACAGTCTTCCAAACTGTCTATATTCTACCTCAACTGGATTAATAGGAGGATGGGAGAGACTATCTCCTGCCTCCATGCATTCACACATCTCCTATGCACAGAATTTTCTTTGTCATTGCCACTTAGAATCCTCATCTTCCTTCCTGGCTCAGCTCACGTGCCCCTTCTGTGAAATCTCTGATTTCACTCTTGTCAAATTTAACACATGTGGTACAGAGTGCTTTTTCCCTTCTCAAATTACATCATCTTTTTTTTTTTTCTGTGTACTTGCTATATCATCTTCCTCCTCTTCCACGCCAAAAATAATGTAAGCTCTTTGTAGCAAGGACAATGTTATTTTGCCCTTGTATCTCTAAAACCTAGCACTGTGCATTGTCCACTGTTGGTACTTAACAAATGTTTGGATTGAATCAAGTTTAGTTGAATTGAATTGATCTGAATTGAATTGATAAGGAGAGTGAGGGAGTTATGACCCACATAAAACTATCCTGGCTTTCCATTGTTAAGTTGGGTAGAGAACTGGACAGATTAATTCAAAGTGAAATCAAAGATTTTACACCCCTATATCACTCAAAGTAGTTGAAGAAAACAAACAATAACAACTAACCATTATGGGTGTTTTTAAAAAATCAACTTGCAATGTAATATTTCATGTGTTGATTTAGTAATGGTGCCTACTGTGTTGTAATGGCATCCTATTATCACACTTTTGCCTAACATCCTGAGCATGAATTACCACAGACTAATTCACAGTCTGTCACATCCTACTGCTTAATTGTCATATCCAGATGTAAACAGAGAACGATTTATTGAGTCTAGAATAGAGAATGTTTATGTTGTGAGTTCTATTCTCCCCTTCAAGTTCAGGATGGCGAATGGTAGTTATTCAGTGAAGGGCAGAAGAGCAATCCCTTCTGTGACTAAGAGAGGAGAGAATACATGAAGTGATATGCCAGCTAGTGTTATTTCACAAAGGCAAGTCCCCTTTATTGTCTACATCCTCCACTGAGAGTCAGGTGGCTGCAGTTCTGGTCCTTTCTTAATACTGCCACTCAGGTCACACTACCTATGTGACCTTGGACAAGTCAATTGACTTCTTTGGGCCTCTGTTTCCTTATCAGTAAAAAGGATGGAGCTGGACTAGAGTCTCTTTAAGGAATCTCCTTCTAGCTCTGACATTTTCTGATTTATAAATGACATTTATATAGCATTGGCTTTCCTCCTAACAGCCTAATGAGGTAGACAAGACGAGTGATATAATCTATATTTTACAACTAAGCAAACTGAGGCTCAGTAGAGCTAAGGTACTCACAGATCTAATAAGTGGCAAGAATGTTTTTTTGTTTTTTTTTTGTTTTTTGTTTTTTTAGGCCATTAGGGTTAAGTGACTTGCCCAGGGTCACACTGCTAGTGAGTGTCAAGCGTTTGGTCTGAGGCCGGATTTGAACTCAGGTCCTCCTGACTGCAGGGCTGCTGCTCCATCCACTGCGCCACCTAGCTGCCCCAAGAATGCTTTTTCTATGTCCATTTATTGACCTGTGATCTTTCTGGCTTTTCCTCTTCCCTACTACTCTAGCTGATTTCAGGACTGCCTGCTGTTCTTCATCTACAGGTACCTTCCCCCTAGCCCTGCCCCTACCATGATTTCCAGCCCCTGTTCCTACTTAGTCTATATTTCGAACTTTGTCCAGGCAAGAGATGATGGGAGTAAACCATGGGGCTGCTGCTAGTTCTCCAAGTCCCAGCAAAAGTCACCCTTACCCATCAAAAAATCCTGTCCAAAAGTCACACCTTCACCTAATATGGAAAATGACCAGGATAATATGAACCTAGTTGTCTGGTGACATGTGATAAATTTAACTTTAATCCTTTGTATGGAGTCATTTATAACATCTGTGCTTTTATCTTTTTGTGCAGGAGGGGGAGAGACAGAGAGAGAGAGAGAGAGAGAGAGACAGACAGACAGACAGATAGACAGACAGACAGACAGAGAAGGGGAGGGGAGGGGAAAGGAGAGGAGAGGACAGGAGAGGAGAGGAGAGAAGAGGAGAGAAGAGAAGAGAATACAAGAGAAGAGAAGACAAGAGAAGAGGA
>NW_020954599.1:40097681-40241967 GCF_900497805.2 Vombatus ursinus | reverse complement strand
GACAAGAGAAGAGGAGACACAGATGGGGAAAGATAGAGAGGGAGGTGAGGAGGAAAAAGAAGAGAATGAAAAGGGGGAGGGGAGAGATAAAAAGAGAAGAGAGAGGAGAGACAGAGAGAGAGACAGAGACAGAGAGACAAAGACTGAGAATGTATGTGAAGACCCATAATACCTTTTTTCTCAGGGTATTCTTCTACTCCTTGAGAGTGTTCCTTAAAACTTCCACTGTCACGGAAAACTCCCCCCTCCAGTAATGATCTCCCATTATCTTCTTCTCTGGCCAAGTTAGAAAAAGTACAACTCCTAGGGTTTAAAGCAACCTTGCCCTCGTCACAAGGCAGCTATTCCAAACTTTGCCAGAAGGACTATAATATAAATAAAACCTCTTAAGAAACCTTAAAAGGACTGTGCCAAAGACTGATTTCTATTCCACAATGGGCTAGGGAGAGAGAGGAGAGCCTGTTTATAAGTAAGAGGGTAGAAATTAGAAAGAGATGTAGGTATGACAATTTCTGGGGCCAGGAAAGAAAAAAAGAGTAAAATAATGGAGAGCTGGCCCAAGGGCTTATACTGGCAGGAGTAGTCCTCTCCCCTTACCAAATTCTTACACATGATTCTCAGAAGTCTCTTTTATTTGTTGCTCTGCCATCACCACCCCTCCCCAAATCCCCAGTCCCTATCTTAGGCGATGGGGAGCTACTGCCAATATTTTAGAGTTGAGATGGGCGACCAGGATGAAAAAAGGACTCAAAACCAGGACATCTGAAGAAAAGGACATCTGGAGAAGAGAGAAATAAGGGTAGGGATATAGGAGACAGACACGTACTCAAGTACTTGAAAGGTTGTCCTGTGAAGGAAAGATATGACTTTTTCCACAAAGAGCAGAACAAGGATCAAAGGATGAAAGTTACAGAGAAACCAAGTCTATCTAGGAAAGAAAAAAGGAAAATAAAAACTGTGTAATAGTTAGAATTGTCCAAAAGTGAAATGATGTAACAGCTCTCATGACATGAGGTGCTCTGTTACACAAAGTGGGGTTTTCTATCTTGTTGCACACCACTCAGACAATCTGGAAGAATCACTATCTAACACTATCCACTCACTCCCCCAGCAAAAAAACAAGTTATTTAATCAAAGTCGTATTGAAATATTAAAGAAAACAAAAGTCTGCAAAATACAACCAATGTACTACAAGTAAAAACCCTTCAATAAACAACCATCTCCCAAAGATCTATGGGAATTCTTATTGATATAGTACAGAGAGTGCTGAATTTGCAGTCAGAGGATCCGGGTTCAAACCTCCAGTTTAGTGCCGCCATTTTCTATTTGCACAGCTGTGGGCAAATCTCAATATCTGTGGGCCCCAGTGGGACTATGTGATCTCTAAGTTTTCTTCCAGCTCTACTGTAAATCTATGATTTCATGTTTATGGCTTTATCTGTCCCGTGTACCAAAGTTTTGTCAAAGTAAGGGGGTTGGATTAAGTAGCCTCTGACGAACTTTCTAACCTCAGTTCTAGGATCCTACACACACCAGACTGATGAACTGCTCTTGAAACATCTAACTTCCAGATTGCCTAACATTACCAACTACTTCAGTGGCCTAATGCAAGATACTTTTTTCATTCTATTAAACAGGGCGAGAGTGAGGACAGGGGTATTAATAAAACATTGTCTATGCAACGCTATGTGGTATTTAGCTTTCTCGTAAGAGAGTGGTTATGCTAATACAAACTATCAAACTTTGTATAATGGCTCGCTTTTCCTCTGATCATTTTTCTCCTTTTTTCTCCATCGTTCATCTACCTGACTTCCCCTTTTCAGTTCAGGACAATCCTGCTGAGTGAGTGTTGAAGCATAATCCTGCACTAACTCATTGGTTGGAGTGGTGCTTACCGGAAGGGATACTGTCAGATAAGCCTAATCACTTTCACAGACAGCAGGTGCCACGACTAAAATAGGCCCAACTAAGGGAACAAGAACATACAATAAAGCCATCGCATAGTACTGGATGGATTTATGTCAGGAGGAGGAAAAGAGTCAAAACGTGACACAGGCAGTGCTTCAACTCAGTGTGAAAGGCAGCAACTTCAGACAAATGGTCAGTGCAATTGAGTTTAGCAAGGCGCTAACCCAGCTATTTCTGCCTGGCACACCATGTTCAAAGCTTCGCTAAGGGCTGGTGAAGGACTTTTCATGCAAAGAGAAGGGAGAAAAATTGCTCCACATGCAAGGCTTCTTACCTGCTCCTGGCCATTCAAACTATCTGTTCAAAATAGCTCTGATGCTTAGAAGAGAAAAAAAAGAGACTTTTAAAAGGAAGGCACCTGGGGGTGGGGTGAGCACTCCATGTCCCAATCTGATTTTTGCACACCACGTTTCACTGATAAAAGGCAAGTAGTGGGAAGATTTGTTGCCTGTCAGGCTTTGCTCAGACTGAGATAGGAAGCTATGCCTAGACATGTCTAATCTTTTATCAATATTCCAAATTTAAATTGGAGGGCATAGCAGAAAGGGAGGGCAACAAATCATTATCTTCTGGCGAATCGTATATTAGATTTGTTTAGTTCCAGGATTTTTCTGTAAGATCCATAAGTAACTCAAATGTTAGCTCATCATCGATTCCAAAGGAGTAGTGTTGGTGTTGGTACATGCTCATTTGTTGTTGATAGCAACTCTTCTACACTTTCTCATCTTAAGCAACTCTTGTCCATATCTTTCTATGAATCTTCCATAGAAGATTTGCTAATGCACTGAAGGCCTTCTTTAGCTCTTTTAATATTTCATGGATGAGAGTGCAGTACTCTGGTGGTCCATCAGTTACGGCTTACTATTTCTTACATGACTAGAACCAACCCTTCCTTTTCCAGGCAAACATGTCCTTGATGATGCCTTTTGTTTATGTGTAAGAGTATGACCCTCAATTTTCTGAGCTCAATTTCTGAGACATAGATCTGTTCAGGGTTCTAAGAGAAGTTGTTACACTCACTCAGGGTTCCAAGACATCAGTAGTTGCTCATTTGAATGTGACAAGTGGTAGTATTCTGGTGACAAATGGAGAGCACAGTATGCTTCAGTGTTGTGTATCTGAAGAACTGTAGAACTTTTATGTTAATAATTGCAGGAAATATGGCACCAGAGCTGTTCTACGATAATGAGACAAAATGTAAATGCTGTTATCATAGACAGAAAATGAGAATTCGATAGCTAATTATAAACTATAAGCTATATTTCTAAGCATAAAGAACAGCTTGGAAACAGAGAATAAGAAAAGCTACCTAGCAGATCAAACAGTTTGTCTGAGACATAATATCCAGGGAAGTGTAAGACAAGCATGGTATGGGTCAACTCATTTTAGCGGTGAAGTATTTTTTCAGCACAGAAGTTATGTTCATGAAGGAACTTTGATGGACAGTTTCTGAGTCAGAAAAAGAACAATGAAGTTTACACCATCAGAGTTTTGGATTATTCCAAGCTTGCAGGATTTTCTCACTTCTGTGCCTCCTTGACAGGTTTCTGTAAGGGCCCACTCAAGAGACAATGATTAAACTGGTAGGAGAATGTGGCTCAGGTTTATATGTGGATTATATTTAAATTTTCTGAATTTGATTTGACTATTTGTGATATTATTTATGTTGCCTTATTGCTAAGTAAATAGTTATGTTTAAGACCTAAGTGTGTCATTATTGTAATTGGCTGTTTTTGTGTAAATATAAGCACATTAGTGAAGACTTGAGAGCTAGAGTCTTGAATACAGGCAGTATATTTCCTAACAACCAAGTTAGCCTAGGAAAACGAGAAAGTTTGAATGTAACTGTGGTGGTGATTCTTTCCCAGAAGCCTAGACCTACTAGTATGAGGAAAGGTGGAAATGAGTTAGCCATCCCAGAGAAAGAGTACATGTCCATTCACTCTCCATGAGAAGTATATGGCCCTACATAGATGAGAAACCTTAAACATATATTTTTATTATTTTTTTTAAGTTTTTTTCAGTCATATCCAACTCTTCATGACCTTTTTGGGGTTTTCTTGGCAAAGATACTGGAGTGTTGTGCCATTTCCTTAACCAGCTCATGTTACAGATGAGGAAATTGAGGCAAACAGGGTTAAGTGACTTGCCCAGAGTCGCACAGCTAGTAAGTGTCTGAGGCCAGATTTTAACTAAGGAAGATCTTCCTTACTCCAGGCCCAGTGCTCTATCTGGCGTAGAGTTAAGAAGACTCACCTTCATGAGTCTTTGGTGGGGGCCCACAAGGTCGAAAGCATTTTCATAATAATATTAAGATGTTTTAATTTCTAATACTGTAAATATTGATAGATATAACCCACGTAAAAGTTATTTGAGGGGTTCTCAATAATTTAAGGGTATAAAGGGGTCCTCAGACACAAAAAAGCTGAAGAATCACTGCCACAGATAAACAGAGATATCTTAAGGATAGGGGAAAAGGACTGGGCATATAATTTCACTGATATAGGAAACTCCCAGGTGAGGAGAATCCCTTTAACCAATGTAGATCAATGTTTTCTCTGCAACTTGCAGTATTAGCAGTTACCTAGAGCAGTGATATTAAAATTAAATAGAAACAGATTCCAGTGGGTTTTGTGTTGACTTAGAAAACTGCAAATTAATATAATCTATGTTGTACTGTATTTTTATTTGTTAAGTATTTCCCAATTACATTTTCACCTGGTTCTGGCTGCTGGCTGCTTATAGCTTTCTGAATGTTTCATACCTGTGGCCTAGAGCACTAAGAAGTTATGCCCAAGGTCATACAGCCAGTCTATGCAAGAGGTAGACTTGAACCCAGATCCACTTGGCTTAGAAGACAGCACTCTATCCATCATGATATGCTTTTTCTATCTTGATATTTTAGGACAAAAAGCAAACAATCCCACCTCCCCCCAGAATTAGCTGAATTATGCCACAACCTTCACAATTAGGCTATCTCATTTGCACTCATGCTTCAATGCAAATTTGATGCTCCTTAAGTCAGTGGTGTCAAACTCGCATCGACATGGGAGTCACTACACCTTCCATAAGGATCTACATACTGCTGCAGAAAACCACATGTTAACATTGACTATGTCCTACTGTATTTTTATTTATTTTGTGCTATTTGGGCCTTGAGTGTCATATTTGACACCTCTGGCATAGGGTGTAACATAGTCTTGCAGTCAAGAGGCTAGATCACATTCTGCTTCTGGCACAGACTGGTGGACTAGTGGTGTGACCATGAGGAAGTACCTTAACTTCTCAGTACCCCAAATAAGTGTGAGCCTTTAAGGTACAGATGAACTGCTCATCAGCTCAGGCCAAGGGAGTTTAATCTACACTAAGGTTGCTTACATTAGTGAATTCACTAGTCTGGACCAAAAATTAAAAAACAAAAAAACAAACAAAAAAAAACTCTGAATTTAATGTTACAAAGTGCTTCATATGCATTATCTCATATCTCAGACAAAGACCCTTGAACTCTAAGTAGTAAAAGTATTATTATCCCCATTTTACAGATAAATAGACTCATAGTTGAGTCTGTGCATGCGAGGTCACATAGCTTGGATATAGCAGGGCTGGGAATTGAAATCAGGTCTTTTGACTCTAAGTTTATTTTTTTTACTATCAAAATACTCTGTTTCCCTTAAAATGTGCTATTTCTGTTGTTCTCCAGGCTCTGAAAACTCACTAGTATCAGATTATTACAAGGTAAAAAGAAAGGGTAAGGATGGCTAGTGTGTGTGCAATGTGCTCATAATATAATGAAAGTGTTAAATCTCTGCAAGATGGCTCAATAAACCTCTTCAAAGGCTTTTCCAATCAAGGCCTTTTGTTAGCCTATAGACTAAAAGAATACCTACAGAAATATATTATTAATGATTATCTCAAATACAATTCCTTTTTTCAACTCAGTTTGTCACAAGCAAATAATTCAATTTAAAGAAACGAAGCAGTTAGAGAATATAGTTGTTAATAGAGGAACTGAAATCTCTTCTTGGCTTGACAATCCAAGTTCAAACAGTCTTTCTACGCACGAGATCATGGTCTCTTTTCATCTACATTTAGACATCTTATTCCAGGAAAAAGTTCTTTTGCCAGAATTTTTAAAGAAATAATGTTTGTAGTTTTGACAGGGTTCTACTTTAGGGATAATCTCCAACCAACTAAAGGAGATCTACCAGAGACCTTGTTCATAAAAGATTTAAAGAAAAGCCACAATGTGGTAGAACTCAAAATGTAGCATGCTTAAGATAAATGACTCATTTTAAATAATATCTTCAGAAAACTACAAAAACATATGACCTCAAAACACAATGGGACAATATTAGAAAGATCTCTTAGGGAATATTACTCTTGACAAAGTAAGTACAGGCTCACTCTCACTGTGACTTCAGAACATCCCACGGTGATCTGGAGAACAACATTAATAGTTACTCCATTGGGAAGAATGCCTCAGGTATACATATACACATACTGTGTGTTTAGGCAACAACCAAGCCACTTATCAGGGTCTGAAAAAAACTATCTTGCAGGAGACATGACAACAGTAAAGGCATTGACCAAAATCCTTTCGTTTCCCAAGAGTAATAATGGAGCAGTTCTATTAAACCTTGGGTCAATTCTGCTTGGATGACACCTGGTAACTATTTGCCTTTGGAAGGTAAATAAGCTGAGACCATGTAGGCTCTAAGACATTATATGTGTGTGTTTGTGTGCGTGTGTGTGTGTGTGCACGTGTGTGTGTTTTGGGGGGAAAAGAGAAGGGCTGAGAATACGTCTGGGAGTACTTCGGTATATTTTCATATTCTCTCCACTGCTGTAAGTCAGAACTCATTCATACTTCTTATCCTACATGATTCTTCCCCTCTCTCTCACCCCCCTGAAATTCACTATAGAAAATCCACCCAATTTATTCATGTCTTCTTCTGGTTCTTTTCTTATATCATAGATATCAGTGATGCCTATGTTATTTATCCCTCTTTCTGTATGCTTCCTTTTCTGGTCTTGCATGTCTTTGATGGTATCTCATGGGATCACAGATCTAGAAAGTGAAGGTCCTCCAAGAGCATCTAATCCTGCCCCCTCATTTTACAGATGAGGAAACTGAAGTCCAAGGAGACTATAAGTGACTTCATGAAGGGTCACAAAGTGGTGAATATCAGAGACAGGATTTGAACCCAGTGCCTCTGACATCAGAGCCAATTCACTTTCCAAGATTCGTATAGATTCTTATTTCAATTATGCCACTTTTTAAACACAGTGTAGACAAGCATAGTGCCTGATACCTAATAGGCACTTAAATTGATTGCTAATATACTGTAGTCTAGTGGTGTCAAACTCAAATAGATCCCTGAATGTTGCATATTGATGTAGAAAACAACAAATTAACATTATCTATGTTTTATTATATTTTTATTTTGTTAAACATTTCCCAACTACATTTTCATTTGGGTTCTAGGCCTCACTTGGGAAGCTTTGTAGCCTTATTCAACCAGTGGGCCAGGAGTTTGATACTTCTGCTATAAATTGTTTCCACCCCTCATCTGCCTTTTATTTTACTCGATCTGAAGTAGAAAAATGAAACAGCCTAACATACCTGTGTACTCATCTGTAAAATGAGGGAGTTGCTCCAGACAGCCTCTAAAGTCCTTTAAGATCCAAAATCTATGACCCTTATGACTCTTCCACTTTTGCAGTGACGGTGGTGGAGAAGTACAAAGGTGAGTAATGCTTATTCACAGGTTGAATGTATCTTTAAACACTAGCTGTTGCCCAAGGACCAATGAGTGGATGAAATCAAATGATATTTTTGCTACTATAAAAACAAGAAGCCCTAGAACCTGAACAAAACACCCGAAGTGGCATCTCCATGGAAGGCTATCTCACAGATTCTCACTGGAGAGACAAAGAAAGGAAACGGTGAAAGTTTTCATTTTGAATCCAAAGGTAAAAAAGACAAATCATTTCAAGGGACTCTTGACAACGAGCAAAAGCAAACAGACCACTATACGGATAAATGCAGTTCATATATAAAAACACTTGAAACTCTGGGTTTATTAACCTGGGGTTACTCCTAGGAGCTCTCATTCCCCTTCTCCTGGGGCTGTCTGAGTGGTCTCTCTAAGCACCAAATCCCTGAAAATTATACCCATTGTAAGATCCTGATCTCCATTACAGAATATCTCTTTTCCCAAGAGAGCATTTATTTGTAGCACATAGTCTCATCCATGAAGCAAGATTATCTATTTCTTTCTGCTTTTTCAGTCCTTCCCTTTTCCATTCTCCTATCTTTTAGTTAAATTTCTCTAAGAAATAACGATCACATTATTTAACAAATAAGTTTCTATTCTAGACCAGAGGTATCAAAGGCAGGGCCACAATGCTAAAGGGGGGACCAGGTTAAAATGTTGCTGATAAACATTTAACAAAATAAATAAAAATACAATAAGATATAATTTTAACTTGGGGTATTCTAAGTCAATATGGGGCTCTCAGGGATTCTTATGTAAGGTTTGGTGGCCCCTATTTCTATTTGACTTTGACACCACTGTTCTTAAATAATGTTGACTTGGGATATTCTTTCTTTCCAAGCCCATTTATAAAACATTTACAGAGGCAGCTAGGTGGCGAAATGGATAGAGGACCGGCCCTGGATTCAGGAGGACCTGAGTTCAAATTCGGCTTCAGACATGTAACACTTACTAGCTGTGGGACCCTGGGCAAGTCACTTAACCCCATTGCCCAACCAAAAAACAAACAAACAAACAAAAAAAACATTTACAGAGGAGGATAATGGAAAATCATGAACTGTATCTTATCACAAAACAACAAAAAGGAGCCTGTAGTAGTTCACACCCAAATGATTTTTTACCTAGGGTGAACTTTCTGGTGAAGAACCCCTCTGGACACAACTTAGCTGATGACTCAACTGCAGACCTAGTTTTCCACAAATACCATTCTTGCAACCTCTCCAGTTGAGCAAAAACTGCCAGATCTTTCTCTGGGCATAATCTTCCCAGACTCAGGTTCTATCACCTCTTCCCTCCCCACTCCCACAAATAATGAGGCAAAGTAGAGTGTTCACTTTGGGAGAAAAAAAGAACTTCCAACAGGCAGGGATCCTTAGGACAACATAGGATGGTGAGGAGAAAATGAACTTGGGATCGATGAGGTCTGCTGCCTTTTCTACAATCTCAGTTTTGCTTCTTACTGGCTATGTGACTGTGGCCTCAGCTTCCCATTTGTAAAATGACTAAGTTTTCTCTGAGGTCTTATCTAGTTCTAACATTGTGATTCACATGGTTGAGTGTGATCTTCCATGGCTCCAGAGAATATCTGGTCCCTCATTTAGGGGACTGATGCTAACAGGTTTATGTCAGTCACACCAGAGGTTCTATTTCACTATGGAGACCTTTTTCTTAGGCACAGGATTAGTCTTAAAACACTAGTTCTCAAAATGCAGTAAATGGTCCCTTCAGATCATCTGAGACCTTTTCAGGGGGTCCACAAAGTAAAAAAGATTTCCATAATCGTATTTTAAATTATTTGCCTATTAAAAAACCCTTCCCTTCCAACCACATTATCTGTGAAGCTAGATTTTCTTCAACCAAAAAAATATATCACAACAGACTGAATGGAGAAACAGATATGAGAATCCAGCTATCTTAAGCCAGACATTAAAGAGATCTTAGAAAAAAAAAGGGAAAACAATGCTACTGTTTTTATTTTTTTGAAGTTGTTTTTCATAAAATGCTATGTTAAAATGGACTTACTGTTAAAATGAATAAATGCTTTTCAAAATAATCAGTATTAATTTCTAATATAGCGATAGACATAACCCACATAAACCAAAATTCTTCAGGGTCTGCAACAAGAGGATAAAAGAATCTTGAAACCACAAAGTTTGAGAACTACTGACTGATCTAGATTTTTTTTTTTTTTTTTTTTTTGGCAATTGGGGTTAAGTGACTTGCCCAGGGTCAGACAGCTAGTAAATGTCAAGTGTTTAGTCTGAGGCTGGATTTGAACTCAGGTCCTCCTGACTTCAGGGCTGGTGCTCTATCCACTGCACCTCTTAGCTGTCCCTTCAATCTAGATTTTTTAAAGAGCTAATCAGTATCTCAGGGATCAATCCTGCTCTCAACCATGTCCTTCTTTTAGTTTTCCTGGAATTAGATTGGATTGTGGGATCTAGAGATAAGGAGGTGGAGATGGAACACCTACCTGGATCTGTTCTGGTTCTGTTCTACCTTTTCATTACATGTAAGTCATTTAAAACCCCCCAGGGGCACTGCCTAGAACATTCTCCATTGATGGACACAAGGCTTTTGGTCTGAAGTCACCTTACTTGCTTCTTAACCTGGGAGATACCAAAAGGTTAGAGACTCTTGGAAAGAAAAAGCCACCAGAATGAATTCTGCTCACCTAGAAGGTAGTCCCCTCCTATTACGTGCCACCAAGATCTGCCTAAGTGAGGCACCCAAATAGTTGCACCCATTTAGAAGACTACAGCAAGATGAATCAGATCTGGGTTAGGGAGTGGATGAAGTCAGATCTTTTTGCATCTCATTTCAGCTGCTGGGAATATCCAACTACTGAATCAAACTTTTCTTTTCTTTTTTCCTAAAGAGGTTTTTAGAAAGGCAGAGTTGGGTTCATTATCTTCAAGGATTTCATTTTCTGTGTGAATGATAGCTCTTGGGCAGTAGTTTTCTATTTGATGGCCACCCAACAACCTGTGAGTTTTTCCTGGGTAACTGAGGGCACCAGAACCATGAATGCAATTTATTCTTCAAAGAAAATGAAAAACTCCCTACTTTGAAGGAGTGCTGAGTACTGAATATGTAAAAGGTGGTTAAAGAACATAGACACCCAGGGTTAAGATGCCTGCCTATGACCTAAGTTCTGTAGTACTCTGTGGGTACAAGAGACTTTATACGATTCTGATGTTAAATAAGTTCTGATGTTATGATTTCTGAGTTAAAGACTTGAGAGCCTAAGGTTTTCTGAGTGCTATAGATGAAGAAATGAAGCAGGATATCCAAAGCTCTCAGGAATCATAATACAGTGTGGAACAACTGACTCATTTCCATCTGGGATGACCACATTCACATCTATATTAAGCATCCCTCCTCTGAACTATAGAGACAGGGAAAGTAAGAGTATGTGAAAGATAGAGACAGGGACATTGCAGGAGGAGGAAGAGGAGAGAGAATGCAGTTGAGCAGCTGATATTTAGATTCAAGCTAGTAGTTTTACATGAGGGAGGGAGAGAAAGTGAGAGAGACAGACAGAATGAAACATAAAAACCATCTTTACTACCACAGGTGGAATGGAAGCAGATCTGGTGAGGGATTTGTGGGCATTGGATAGCACAAACTGTGGAGGAGAAAAGCTACTACATTCAGCAAAAGAAAATAGTAAAGCATCATGGTAGTATAGCAGAATTTGCATTGGCACTGAATTCTAAGCCTCCACTACTTAGTAACCTATGTGAACTTTTGAAAGTCACCTAAAAATCTCAAAGATCTTGATGCCAAGTGACCTAAATCCTCATTTTACAGATGAGGAAACCGAGGTTGGAGGGCAAGGGGTTAAGCCACTCACCCAGTCTCACACAGGTGGTAAGCACCAAAGCAAACCAGGTTCTCTTGACTTCAGAGTCAGTGCTCACTCCACCACAATACTCTTCTTTGGGCCTAGTTTTCTTATCTGTGAAATTAAAGGTGGCAAATGGTTTCTAGTGTCTCTCATAGCTACAAAACTATAAGCAATAGCTAGGATACTTCAAACAGTGTGATTAAAAGAGAGGACACTCAGATAACTTGATAATATTTCAGTGTGTGATTGTATTGGCTTTGTTTTCTAATGGGAAATTTTAAAAGTTGTGTCAGGATGAGAGTATATACTATACCACAAACATGTATTTATTGTCTTCTTGCAATCAAATTGAGTTATCTGGCATTTTCTCCAACAGTCCTTTTATTCTGAATTTTCATTTTGGATTTTATTTCAATTAGAACATACTAAATAAGAAAAATAGGCCCAAAGATATTAAAAATAAAAAGTCTTATTGGTCTTGTTTAGAGGATAGAAAGGGAGTATTTTGATATTTATGGTGTTTGGGTATTTTAGGCAGGTTAAAAAGTAACAAAGGAAAAAAAGTATAACAATTTCAAGTGGACTTATTATTTCTGGATTCCAACATTATGATCTGATTTTGCTATATGCAGCCTCTGCCTGTTATTCGTATCACAGAAAATGAATTTTAATTACAGAAATAAGCCAGGAACCACAGCTAATACATAGTACAGAGAGGTCACAAGTTCAGACCATCTGACCAATTTTTTTTTTTTTTGGTGCAGCGTTCATGCATTAGAACTATAAACTACTTCCTTTGCCTTTAATACAGAAGCAAATAGTTGATTACAGCAGCTTTAACTTCCATTATACCCACTTTGAATGTGGCAATTATTTTCCCCTTCAAATGAGCATGCATTTTCTAAACACTGAATTATAGCATTCCTTTCCTTGCTGACCCTCAGTTGTATATGGAAGCATTTATCAACTGGCACTGTAGAAAAATGGTTTTCTAAATCTGTCTAGACTCTGCTTGGTGGAATAGAGCATATTAACCGCAAATCAACCAGGCACACTTTTTTTTGGTAGCCCTTATTAGCTCATGCTTTTTTTTTTTTAACCTATTATAAAGACAGAAAAGTATGTTCAATAGTACTTGAGCAATGAAATAGTTGATAGCACAGGTAAGAGTAAAAAAAGAAAATTAAACCTTTGCTTTGCAGCTTTTAAATAAAGTTTCTAAGAAGCTTAATTTTTTTTTTTTTACACAGGTAAACTCAATGTACCACATGTAGGATGAAAAATATATCTTAATCTACCTTCACAATTAGTTTTTGATTAAGATATATTTATGTCACCCAATAGTTGTTTTATTCAAATAAACAGTTAATTAAAATATCGGAGTTATTAGATGAATCCAATTAAGTTCTCAGCTCTTAATCTAATTGATTGATATCAGACCCTAAGGCACATTAGAAAATCAAAGATAAAAAAAACCCTCAAATATTAAAAGTGTAAGACATTTAGCATTTTCTAAAACCCAGAGAGAAATCACTATATTCAATGTTAATTTCTCAAAAATTGTTTCTTTAACAGATAAAATAAGTTCATTCTCTTGCTGTCTTTCTCCCTCTCCTCCCCTCCCCTTTAATATACACACACACACATTTGCCAGCTCCAATATTGTTAACTTCCACGGATGAGAATAGAACTAAGCCAAGAGATTCTTAACCTGGAGTCCTTGAAAGCTTTAAAAAAATTTTTTTTTCAAAATAACTGCTTTCCTTTTTAATTCTATATATTTTATTTCATGCACTTTAAAGCATTATTCTAAGAAGGGACCCAAAAGCTTCACTAGCTTGCCAAAGGGGTCCATGATCCCCAAAAGGTTCAGAAACCCGGTTTTAGACAAAAGGAAGAAACTGAGAGCTGAAGAGGATGAAAGAATCAGCCTGGATAGGTTCCTTCTCACATCTCTTTCCCTGACTATCCATCCTCCAACATAGCTGCTGAGTTATATTGCCAAAGCACTGGTCTGACCACATCCGTTTTCAAGAAATTCCAGTAGCTCACTATTAGCCCTAGCATAACGTACAAACTCCTTTGTTTTGGTATCTGTCACAATCTGGTTCCAGCCAACCTTTCCAGGCTGATTACATATTATTCTCCGTCATGTGATCAACACTGCAGCCAGAATGACCTATTTACTGATCCCCATACATGACATTCCATCCCTCCTCATGCCTGGAATGCTTTCCCTTCTCATCACTTCCTCTTGGAACTCATGGATCAGCTCATCATGTGCTGCCTCCTTCAAGAAACCTTTCCTGAATTCCCCCAGTCTTTAGTGGCAACACCTCTGCCCACCCCCTTCACTTTGTATCTATTTTGCATATAACCTATATGACTGTAAATATTCCCCATCCCCCCCTTTCCTCTTTTGGTCTGTTTTAAGATTCCAATCCTCTTTCTTTGGATTTGCAATATTTTCTTTGGTTTTCATGTAACTCTTATAGATTTAAAGGGACAGATATTCTATGATTTTGTCAATTTAATCAGCTATATTTCATTACCATGTTCCTCCCTCCCCTTCCTCATTCTTTAAAGTGGTTTATTTTTTAGTGTGTGGCTTATTATTGTTGGAATATAATATTCTTTAAATATTGACAATTTAACACTGATTTCAAATGAATGTGGTCATTGATTTGGGCGTTTCCTCCAATGCTGCATTTCACAATGCACTGATGCATGTCCCTCTTTTAGGCAGCTAGGTGGTACAGTGGATAGTGCTGGGCCTAGAGTGAGGAAGATCTGAGTCCTTATCCAGTCACAGACATATACTAGCCTGCGCAGGTCATTTAACTTCTGTTTGCCTCAGTTTTCTCATCTGCAAAATGGTGATAAAAGCACCTATCTTCCAGACCTGCTGAGGATAAAATATTTGGAAATGCTTTGCAAACCTTAAAGTACACATGCTAGCTATTATTAATACAGTGACTCATCTGCATCTTTCCCCAAATTTCACCACAAGGAGTCCACTCAAGGTGCTTAGAGGGCTTGTTTTAATACTATAACCTTAAAAAAAAAGACTACTCTCCATATCTCGTTACCCCACTTTTAATAGAGCAATTAAAATCTGGAAACAATTGTACCAAGTAATTCTTGAAGCAAAGAAGGACATGCAGAAATGATAATGATAAAGAACAGATTATTTAGATTAGCAAGAGTCACAGATTGCTGCTCGCTTTCTGTAATTAAAAAAAAAAAACCAGTAACACAAGAAAACTAGTTCTGAGTGAGTCTCAGTTATCATGGTGAGAGCTTGGATGCTAATACTGGAAACAGAAACCACTCCCTGTCCATCTAGGCCCAGAAGCCATTAAACTGATTTAGGACAAGCAAGAACCTAGCATACTCCCTGCATTTTGAATGCTAATGAATTTGCAAATAAGTGTTAAGGCTTACAAAGTCGGAAAGAATGTAGCCTTCTGGTTAGACTAGATTAAGAATCACAAACATCTAATTTGTGGTCTAAACATTGTCAAGAGTCCCTCTGGGAATCTTCAGATGCTTTGTATCCTATCTTCAGAAGGACATTTAACTGTGAAGTGTTTTTCAGTGGCCCAGGTGTAAGGTGTAATTAATCCTATATGGCTAGCAATGCTAAGAACTATTTTAACAGGAAATGAGCCACTAGCGTGTCCCTACGATCTACTCATCAAATTTATAGCCTGCTGAGCGTCTTCTAGGCTATATTATGTTAGCAATAAAATCAGACAGAAGGGGAGAAAACCACATACCCAGCACATCACACACACACACCTAGGCACTTAATAAAAATAGCTAGTATTTACACAGATCTTTCAAGGTTTGCAAAGCACTTTGCATGTATTATTTCATTTGACTGGTAAATCTGATGAAAGTCTCTTTGACTGGAGATATTATCAGAACTCAACCCAAATCCCTCAGTCTTATAAATGGGTTAGGTTTAAGCAGCACAGACATTGAAACTATGTAAGTATGATGGGGATCTATGGTTTCATTAGCATAGGGAATTTCTAGGTAAAGTGAATCCCTTTATTTGTGCAGAATCACACATGGTGTACAACTTAGTCTTAGAGAGTTGCCCAGAACACAGAGAGATGGAGGGACTTGCCCAGGCTCACAAAGCCTTAATATACCAGAGATAGGAAGGACACAGACCCAAGCTTTCCTGGTTTCAAGGTTAACACTCTATCCACTAGGCTCTGCCGCCTCCCTGCTGTAAGGAAAGCATGTTGTAGACTGTAAAGTAGCATATAAATATGAACTGTTATTATTTTTATAGCAAAGAAGGAAAACTAACATTGCTTTGAAAAACACACTTTAAGGCACCCTTTGCACAAACTCAAGCGTACTGCACATCACAGGAGCCGTTAAGGGCTGGTTACAACATATGACTTATGATAAGTGTGAAGTTGTGGCATTTTTCTATGGCTGGCCTCAAAACTCAAATTCTTAGTTGTCTACACGAAGTTGAAAACCATAAACTTCTCACCCTAAATCTACAGAACAGTAAAAGTTAATATGCTAAGAAAACGGAGTGCCAGCTAATAGGTAACTTGTATTAACAATTTCTAAAATTACCACTGAGTGTGAACCTGAAGGATTCCAGAATACCACTCAGGAGAGATTACACACACATCAGGCTAGACAAAGGATGTCTACAGTCAGTGTCCCACGCCTAAAGGTAGTGGTGCTGGAGGTGGGAGTGGAAGAAGAGAACCCACAAGGAATGGGGAAATTCAATCACAGATCACGTTTCCCAAATTAAAACACTTGCAATATGGACTTCTGCTATTAGAAATGCAGCAAGCTGGTAAAAGATAATAATGGAAACATGGTTTGAGAACCCTGTCTATCCACCACAAGGGCTCCTTCAGATGGACACAGAGCAAGTTAATCAATAAAACCGCTCATCAGCACACTGCCCACATTTCCCATTACACACACAAAAGCATCTAGAGTATTAGGGGAAGAGCAGAAATGGAAGGGAAATGAGATGCTATGCTGAAATCCTCCCCTTCCAAGTTGCCAGAAGGCAGATGCTAAAGCTAGATACGAGAAGAACAATGATCAGTGATAAAGGATAAATCACTGTAACATTCAGAAATTCAATCATGACTAATCATGCCATGCCTCATTTTGGCTCCTCAACTAAAATACTTGAATATTTCAAAGAGAATGCATGTACAGAGACATTTGTGGGTTTGTTTTATTTTTTAAGGGGGTAGCAAGAAGTTTCCTAAAAAAACAATTCAATGATAATAGTCTGAACACTCAAAGAATTAAAGATTTAGACCTGACGGGACGTTAGAACAGGGGTTCTCAACACTTTTTTCAAATGGATGCCCCCAGCAGTCTAGCCAAGCCTACGGCCTCCTTCTCCGAATAATGTTTTTAAATGCATAAGATAAAAATATTTAGGATTACAGTGGAAATCAATTAATTACAATAGTTACCTATCCTTTTCGCTTTCTCCATTTATGGATTTCAGGTTAATAACTACTGCCTTAAAGGCCATCTAATCCTTATTTTACAAAGGGGGGAGAAACTGAGGCTCAGACAAGTTAAGTGATTTGTCCAAAGTGACACAGGTAGTAAACAGCAGAACTAAGATCTGAACCCAAGTCTTCTGACTCCAAAGACAGTGATCATCTCTCAACTGTACCATATCAATGTATTAACTTCATTAAACTCCAGAAGAAAAAATTCCAAGATCAAATGACCCATATGTATCTTCTCATGTTCTGAGAAAGCAAGAGAGTTTAGACAACATTTTGATATGGTAAATAAAATTCAAATGGAGAAGGTGGAGAGTGTCATGTCAGCCCAAATTTACTCTGACGCTCATACTGACACAAAGGAATGTATGTGGTACAGAGCAGGAACATGTTCAAAAGTGGCAGCTAGTGAACCTTTACAGCCTTTGTTTCTTCCTTCATCTTTTAAATAGAGATGTTGACAGAAAAGGATTAAATGCAGTCTACTTTTTCTTCAATTGGCTGACTTTGCAGAGGATGATAAATCATGAAATGAAACTGAGAAAACTCTGGAAGTTTGTTGCAGGCGGCACCTGGAACAGGAGAAAGAGAGAGAAAGAGACGAAGATATGTGTCGGTGGATAGTAATTATATTTATTTTACAATTATGAATATAGAAGCCTAGATCTAGAGCTGGAAGAGAACTCAGATGTCATCTAATTTAGTTCCTCATCTTAAAGATGAGTAAATTACCCAAGGTCACCCAGGCAGTAAAAGCACAGGAATCGGAAGGTGAATGCAGGTCCTGTAACTCCAGAACCAATGCTCTTTCTCCAATACTATACTGCATTTATGTAAATAAATTTATATAAATAAATAAAGACAAATACATAAATAAACATGCTATTTATTCACCTGAGGACTTTTCTCGGTTAAGGTTCAATGTTTGTTTTATGCCCTGACTCTACCCAAGTCTTATCAAAACCCTGGAGTATCTGCTTAATTCTTACAGGGCATTAAAAATCCCAGAGACTGAGGACCAAAGTGACAGGTAGGCTCTCCCTATCAGCTTTAGGATACTCACTGGACACTTATTTTATACACCTGCTGCTTTCATTATCTTACCTTTAACCAAAAAAAGGATGGAAGTAGAAGGTTATTAATACTATTCCTATAGGCCAGAGGTCAACCAGAATCATTTTCCACCCTCCATCATTTCCTCAGAGCATGGGCATCTGGTCCTTTGCTAAGTGACGGCTTTCATCTCACTAGTCTAGCTGCCCCCTTGGATTTCTTTCCTTCTGATCACTCCTCTTTCCTCTGTTCTACTACCTAGACTCAGATCCCCTGTCATTATCACTGCTTGAATAAAAGTCCTTAAAATGCAAGAAACTGTTCTTAGTTTTATCCAACAAATCAATTTTAAATTAATCTATAATTACTTAATTATCATTGTTATATTCTATTAAATTCATCTTTGGGACTTCTAAGAAGCTTTTTACTTGTTGAAGAAATTCAATGACACTGATATTTTCTACTTCAAGTCCCTCTTTTCTCATTTATATTTAATATTTATCTTAATACTTGGAAAGGAAAAACAAATTCCTCAAATTCAAGTTTTTCAAGTTAGAGAACTGTGGGAAGGAAAAGATCAAAGAGCTACAATAAGCAGTCTAAGCTAATATGACACATTGATTAGTAAGTTGTATTTTTTAGTGATCTAAAAATTCACTAATGAGCACCAGCACAGTGGTTGATCTCAAAGTGCTTTGAAGCTGTGATAGGTTTATAAAGAAGGCAGATGAAGCAAAAGATATATATACAGTAAAATGCAAAAATAATTCTCCTGTCTATTCCTATGCTTACACATTAGAAATACTTAATAAAAGGACAGCCTCGTGCACCTTGAAGACCAAAGTAAGACCACTTAGGGAGCTGTGACATTTAGAGGAATGGTAAAAAATGAAGAAGGAAAGAGAGTGTATATAGATCAGCCCATTCTCTTAATAAAACAGATAGAAGTAAGAAGTAAAAATGTGGAACATAAATAAGAGGGTGGAGCTTGTGGCCAAAACCAGGGCAGAACCATGATGCAGCCTGCTAAGGTCTGGCTTACTAGTATACTTGTAAGGTTGATGTGCAGGTTTCCTTTGGATACTTAAAGTAATCTATACCATTGCTAACAAACATTTACTGAACATACAGGGTGTTATGTATATTTTATATCCTGTACAAAGCTAACAAAAACAGTGCAATTTAATGCTAGGTGTATCATCACAAAAATCTGCAAACACACTTATCAAATATAACTCACCATAACTTCCAGTTGTATTGGCGCATATAACAGCCCCAAAGAACTCAGGATAATATTTCTGGATTCTGGAAATAACTTTCCGGCAGGCTAGAGTTGGATCATCTCCTTTTCTCATATATTCTACTGCTTGGTAACTGGTTAAAAAAAAATAAAGTTAATGACAAGGTCTAGAACAGAAATTCTTAACATTTATATCAGGACCCTCTTGAGCAGGCTGATGAAACATATGAATCCTTCTCAGAAAAATGTATTTAAATGCACGAAATAAAATGCATAGGACTAGAATGAAACCAAAGGTTAGTGAAAACAGAGGTGTAATTTTTTGCCCATTTCAGTTCACTGATTAGTCCATGGACCCTATGAGCATCCACAGACTCCCAGGTTAAGATTCCCTGGCTTTCAATATGAATAAACTTTAATACATCAGGACCACAGATATATGAATAGGGACCACCATGAGCTAGGATCATTTAGGGCTGGAATGAACCCAAGAGGGCATCTAGTACAACATTCTCTTTCTTACAGCTGAGGAAACTGAGACCCAGGGAAGTTAAATGATTTGCCTAATATCACATAGTTCATATTAGAATTAGAATTCAAACCCAAGTCCTTTGATTCCAAATGCAACAATCTTTCCACTATACCACTCTGTTTGAATAAATAATGCACTAAAATTAGCATACCTGAAATTATACACTTCAAGCTGCTTTAAAAGTTATCATATTCAGTAGAATGAATGCAATGATACAAGTAAATAAGTTGGCTCAGTTAAAAAATCAGCTTTGATGCAATAACCATCTTCCCAACTAATCCACCAATTAATTTTAAATAAAAGACAAATGAATTCTTTTTGTTATAGCTGAATAACTGTGTCAGCTAGGTCACTATAGCTAGAAGTCATAAAGCGTGGAGATCCCATTTAAAAGAAAAATGCTGTTATAGTTGAAGTGCAAAATGCCGTTAGTGTGCACAATGTCCAGTCATAATGACCACCTTTCAGCAATTACTCGTATACAATGACTGCATTTCCCCCTTCTGCCATCAATAATCACTGTCTTTTTACTGACTGGCTGAGTGACCTTGGGCAAATTACTTAAACAGTACTTACGTTTCCTCATCTGTAAATTAGGTAAAATGTTACCCTACCCCAGGAGGACAAGTCATAAATACTTTTGATGACAATAATGGTCATTAATGGGAATACAAGCTAGTAAGTCTACAGAGCCAGAGACAAAACAACTCTGCACAGACAGTTCAAAGGCAAGTTCACAAACCTCTGTGCAGGCACATTCAGTTAAGAAAACACCCCAACATGATACAAGAAAAAAAAAAACCAGTTATGATAGTGATGCTAACCAACAATAACTCTAACTTAAGTATGGTACCAAGAAGCATACCTGGGTAAAAAGCGCATCATGATGTCACCATCTCCGGTGGCAGCAGCCCCTCCAGCCGTGCTATCAGCGTAAGACCCTGCTCCTGCTATTGGAGAATCGCCAACTCGACTTTTAAAGGGGAAGCAATTAATTATTACAAGAGAAAAAGCCAGAATGTATATTTTTATCAGTTCAATAGTCTGTCCAATAAAAGAAATCATTTTATTGAGCAAGATATGGTATCCTACTATGTCTTCTCCCCAAATAAAAATACAAACCCCACAATTATTATTATAGGCAGAACACTGTTTTTTAAAGACTGTTCTTTAGATCAGATTTTTATATATACTAATTGGAGTAGGATTTGATACTAGATAGATAAAAGTGCTGGCTTTGCAGCTGTCACACAGACAAGTGGTGTCAAATTTCTGAATGACATTCTGGTTAGAAAACCACAAATTAACATTATTTATGTTGTACTGTACTTTTATTTATTTTGTTAAACATATCCCAATTGCATTTTAATCTGGTTGCAGGACTTGGGGCATGACACTTCTGATCTATAATGTTACCAAGGCCCTAACTTAAGGCTTCATCATCTCACAATGGAGGATTTCAATAGTCTCCTACACTCTACTCTCTGCCTCTAGTCTCTTTCAACTTCAATCAACCCTCCTAGATTCATCCTGCTAAACCACTGGTTTTCATCATGCCACTCTGTTCAAAAATTGCAGCAGTGGCCCATTACCTAAGATAAATTCCAAACACCAGGAAAGAGCTTGCAAGGCCTTAATAACCTCACCCCAACCTATTTTTCCAGCTTTACTTCTTATAGTCTCTTATGCACAACAGGTTCTCACAGAGCCCCTCTGTTCTACCAATGGATCCTAAGAATGAACCTTATAAATTTCAGCCTGACTCTGCACATGCTGTTCTTGTAAAAATCCTTCCTTGTCCTTGCCACTAACTCTTAATCATCATTCAAAGTCTATATCAAGGGTAGCATTCTGTCATTACTCCCTGGCTACAAGTAAGGTCTACTTGCTCTGAACTCCATCAGCAATTTAATGTCAATAATGCTTATCTGGTATTTATTACATGCTGTCAAACACAATTACACTTCAACTCCTCTACTTGCACAAAGTTCACTGACAAGATGGGAGGTGGCATTTGGAGTCTGTTCAGAAAGAAGAGGAAAGATGTAAGAAGTAGTGTGATGTACGTGGCTAATAAGTGAAACCTTCTCGAGGAGGTCTTGTAGACAACAGTTGTGGGAAGTGTGTATTTGTGCACTGGCAATGAGTAGGGCTCACCATGTGTGTATCACCAATGCCCCCAAAGACAGCAGGGCTAGCTAGTGTAATACCACAAAAAAGGCAGAAAAAGCATGCTATAAAGCCTCACTCAAGTGTCCCTAGGGCAGTAAACAGGCATTTTGCTATTGCCTCAGAGCTACCAACAAAAATTACAGGGACTGAGTAATTTTACTTCCAGAGATAAGAAGAATTTTGTAGGGACCTATAAAGTGCATACTATCTGTACTTGGAAAACACAAATAATAGGCACTTGAAAAAAGTAAAGCTCTTGGAAAGGGATGGAATGCATTTGAAGAGGATTGGTTTAAAAGAAATTGTCTGAAATCTTACAAATCTGATCAAATGGGAGGGTCAGGGAGGATGGACAAACAAACCTGCCAATATAGCTCTTCCAAGCTGGATGGCACAGAGAATACTAAGTATGAAGAACTTTGGTTTCACAAAAAACAACAGGAATATAAAAATTGATGGTCTCAGATGCTTATACACAAATGTATGAAACTATAATAATAATATAATATATATAATATAATATTAATAACAAAAATAAACAAGTGAGCTAGAGTTCCTAAAGTAAGGAGGCAAATTCACCTGAAGAGGTATCACTGAGACACGGTGGAGGTGGGTCTCAGGAGCAGAATATTGATATGGAGGAGAATACCCCCTTCCAAAGGGACAGAAATGGTGAAATAATGTTGCATCTCAAGATTTGGATGAGGGAAATCGGGCACTGGAGGGGAAAACACAAAGTGGAGAGCTTTGGGGTGAGACTCAATGGAAGAAGAAACAGAAGCAAATTATCATGAGTATGCTGGACCTGGTTAAAATAGGCCTGTAATCTAGGAAACAGATCACACACCTGGCACACAAGCAGGCATGAGATAGTACTAGAGGAGCTGAATTCCCTGAACATCTGTCTGGTGCAGGCAGAATCCCCTAAAGGCTTGCGACCTCACCAGGGAATTCCCAGGATGGGAACCTTCTTCCCTACTCTGGCCTATAACTGCCCAGGACCACCCAGTTAGTATGTATCAGAGGTAGGGCTCAAATCCAGCATGGCATTTGATCCACCATGTCATGCTGCCTCTACACGAAGAGCAGAGCAGACAACAAATTATTCTGTGACGTGGGGTAAGTCACTTAACCACTAGGATCCATTTCCTCATCTGTAAAATGAGGGAGCTGGATCAGATGACCCTTGAGGTCTCTTCTGATTCTAAATCTGTTGCTGCTTAAGGACAAGGATAATGTCTCATGCTTCTTTTTATCCCCTGCTTAGCACCCAGCATAGAGCCTTCACATAGCAGGCGCTCAACAAATATTTTCCATTGATCAAACACTAACCCAGGTATTTTGAACTTCGCACCATTTGTGGATGTGCCAGCAGCAATATGTCCTGTCTTACCAATTACAACCATGCCTAGGAGTTTGAAAAAAAAAAAAACAAAACACAACACAATCAGTAGGTACCAAATCAAAAAGATTTCTGAAATACAATTAAATGAGGGTAATAAAATTAATCAAACTTCTAGAACACCAAGGTGTTTTCAGGCTAGGTAGAAGGACAGAAGAAGAAAACTTGGGAATCATGAAAATACCATTCATAATATTTAACATAAAGTCAATGAACCAGAAAATCCTGACCTTTTGGCTTTTAATAGGCCATTTTCATAATTCACTCTTTTGGTCACCCACAGGGGTGCCACAACCACCCCTTATTTTCCTCCTAAAAATGAGTAATCACCCTTCAAAACCTGCTTACAAAGTGACATTAAGGAAAATCACTAAAGCAAACTGATGGTAATTTTCTAACCACAACCTTGGGAAAAAATAATGTACACAAATTTGACTTTGCAGTGCAAAGAAACCAAGAATTGAACTGAAAATCAAAAATGGATTTTTAAGCTTGCACTTGAATATTCATTAGTTGTTAAGCATGCTGGATGCCACTTAGGTGTCCTGGAAAAGATAATTCACCAAATGGCAAGCAGATGCCAAGGGAAAGAGGTCCACTCTTCTTTGGAAGTTAATAGGAGAAGTTTATTCCTAGACTGTATCTTTTTTTTTAATTGTTACAAAAGAATCAGGCTCCTGGAACATTAATAGCCATGGATAAGTTAAGGGATAAACAAATGCAATTTTAAAAATTCTAACTCCTTAAGTTTGAAAAATTCATAAAAAGAAAATTACCAATAGTATCATGACTGTGAATATTTATTTTCTCAGAGGTGTGAAGGTGCTGTTTTAAGACTCTAGATGGTTTATATGGTCCACAGGATTTTGATGCATCTGGTATAACATTCTGTAAATAACATTTCAAATACAATTTTTCTGTAAGTATGCTTTATCCAAAACCATCTACTAAAAAAAAAAAAAACCCAACCTAACAATAATCATAGCTAACCACAAAAAAAGAACAAGAGGAATCTGGTACAGTGTAAGGTGGAAATTGGGGCAGTTAGGAGCCCGGGACACTTATTAGCTGTGTGACCCTGAGTAAGTCTCTTAACCCGTTTGCCTCAGTTTCTTCATCTGTAAAATGGGTATAATAGCACCTACATCACTTAGTTGTAAGAACTGAATGAGATAGTATATATAAAGGCATTTTGAAAAACCTTAACTCACAATATAAATGCTAATTATACTTAAGTGGATAGTTTCATGATTATTCTGATATATAATGAGTTGGTTACACATATATTTTAACTTACTATATCTAGATTATGTTGTTTAGAATAGATAGCACTCTCTCTCACCTAAACTATGAGATTCTCAATAATGAAACATCAGTTCCCAACAGAATCAGGTACACAGTTCATAATTAAATTTGGGAATTACATTGTTTACTATGGTCAGAATAATGTTCCTAGATCTTTAAAAAGAAAAATGAACTCATCATTTACTAAACTAAGTTTACATGAATTTATTTTCAAAGTCATTTCTAAAACTTATCCCCCCTACCCCTACCCCCAATCTGGACCTGTGATTTTATCAGGAGAAGGAATTTCAGATGAGAAAATTCTCTCAGTCAATGCAGAGCAAGACTATAAATTGCCAAACAATTGTCTGAGGCACTAAGAAATTAAGGGCCCAGGGGCTGTCAGAGTTGCATCTGAACCCAGGTCTTCCTGATTAATACTGGTCTTCTATTCATATCAGCTCTTAACTATTCTAGTAGGCCTGTATATGTATGTATATTTATATATGTATATCCACATACAGACATATAAACATACATATGTGTGCGCATATGTATATGTACATGCACTCATATATATAGATAACACAGTGTGTTATATATGTGAATGTGTGTATGTATGGGGAGGAGAGAGTATGTGTGTGTGTACATCTTACAAAAGTTCTAGAAACTGCTAAAAACCTAGAAATGAGGGTTACATTCGTAGAATTTTCTCTCACAGAAAGTTCATTTAAAAGTCAATGTTAAAAGTACACATTTCATCATTCAAGGCAGCAGAGAACCTGATGCTTACCTATATCTATGTCAAACATATAAACTGACAGACACTTATAATGCCTCACATATGGATTGTGAACACATTTTTCAAGTGCCAGGCTTACAATTCCAGTCTAGTTAGTCTAACGGTGCTGGTGGTGGTGTGAGGGTGGAACAAAGGGACAGATGGAGAAGTAAGCATTTCCTGGGATGGGGAGAAACTAATTCTCAGTGGCAAAGCTAGACCAATGTAACGGTAAAGAGCCTGCTAATATAATAAATGTGCAGTATGAACTAGCAATCAAGTCAGTAGCATCAGATAGTAGCAATCCCCAGCAAGATACGGTCACACTTCAAAGCACATAAAACTAGCTACACTTTCAGGCACAGAAAACACTCTGATGGTAAGTATCAAATGATTCTCAGATGTAGACATAGAAAATTTTTTAAGTTGTTCAAATAATTCATATTTTAAATCCCAAAAGTCTTCTAACAACGTCAGACAATTAGTATTTTATGACAAAACATACATACCTTCCAGAAATTTGGCTGACATTTATGGCTCAGCCACTCCAAATGGAGAAAACGAGAAGTGTTGGTGGATAATTCCTCATTTGGAAATCCCATACATTCAGCAAACTGGGTAGCTAAAGAGATGAAGATAAAAGCAAAATAATAGTAATCATGAAGGTGATGATAACTGGGACTTACATAGCATCTTAAAATTTACAAAACACTTTACATATTACATGTGTTTATATTATAATATGTAAAATTGCTGTAACAATCAACACACTGACATTCAATAAAAGACAGCAAAAAAAAATCATATTTCCCCCAAACAGCAAAGGTTTAATTTGTAAAACTGCATATTAAAACAGGAACAATAAAGGAAGCCTTTGTTTTGAGGAAATTATAGTGAATTATGAATTTATGTAGAAAAAAATTTCTCCTGCACATGAAGATAATAAGGATGGGAAGGAGGTACATAAACCTTCCTGATTTCGACCTCTTCCCACTCACCCCTACCACCAAACAGGAAGCGTTTCTTTGTTCACAAAAAGCTGATCTTTTATTTCCAGTTGTTAAAGTATCTGTCATTTAACAAACTTTATTTATTTTTTTTTTTTGGTATGCAAGGCACTCTATCAGTGGTAGGGATATAAAGATGGAAAAATGACAATCCTTTCTCAAGTAACAACAACAGAGGCAAAGGAGGAAAATGAAAACAGGAAGGGGTTATCATTTTTAGCTTGGAGAAAGGGGGGAACGGGATCAAGTAAGACTTTATAGAGAGAAGCTCTCAATGCTGGGTTTTGAAGGAAGAGAAGCATTTAAATAATAACAACAATAATAGTAAAAGTTAATAATTATGTAGTATCTTAAGATTTGCAAAGGGCTTTCCTTCTATTATCTCATTACAACAACCTTGTTTAGGAAGGTGCTACTTTGATCCACCTTTTACAGACGGGGAAACTGAGAGTGAGACTAAGTGACTTGCCTAGGATCACACAGCTAATAAATGTCAGAGGCAGAATTTGAACTAAGGTCTTTCTGAGCAGGTAGGTATTGAAGTAGATAGAGTGGCTGGTGTGGAATCACGAAGACTCATCTTCTTTGTAGGTTCAAATCCAGCCTCAGACACTTACTAGCTGTGTGTGTGACCCTGAGCAAGTCACTTAACCCTGTTTGCCTCAGTTTCCTCAGCTGTAAAATGAGCTGGAGAGAAAGAAATGGCAAACCACTCCAATATCTTTGCCAAGAAAACCCACAACTGGAAAAAAAAAAAAGACTAAACAACAATCTTCCTGATTCCTAAACCAGTACTCTCTGAGTTATGCCACTTCACTCTGGGGTAGAGACAGAAAAAAATCAGAGCAAGAACTGAAAGATTACCAAATAGCAGTAGGGGCTCAGAGGAAGTTATTAACATAAGATAAATAGATGGTTGGTGAAAACAGAGTACTTTGTCTAGTAACTACCAGCTGCCTGGGGCAGCAACAGAGAAACCGAGTTGTAAGGGTTTATTTTGATTTGAGGATTAGCAGGCTGGAACCTGATGGCTTCTAAATTTGTGGCTGGTGAAATCACTGCTCCCCCTAACTCCTTTGCAAAGGTAGGAGGTCCACAAGTGAGGAACATTGCATATATTGTTTTAACAAGTTTTTGTTTTGTTTTTGGTGGGGATATATTGGTTGGTTTTGCTGATTTTTTTTTATTCTTCCTCTATTAGTGTGTTGTTGGAGCTTAAAGGTGTAGTTTTAGGCTCAAGGAAATTTTAGGTAGTTTGAAGAGTATCTGATAATTTTAGCCTCAAGGTAAAAGAGTACTTTACACAGCAGGCAGTCAACTACGGAACCTGTGATCTAATTATGATGTTTAAGGTACTGACTACATTTTTCATTTAATGTTCTTGGACATAATGAATGCTACCTTTGGGAATTAAAAGAAACAAAGTGTAATCAACATAAAATCCTCATGCAATGAGGAAGAATAAATCTTAACTATTTTTGCTGTGGTTTCCAAGCCAAGGAAATGTACAAATACACCTACCATGTGTTCAAAGGCTTCTGTTTTTAAACCAGACAGTTTTGTAACATTTATTAACTTGGGAAAAAAAGTATACTATCTTAATTGCATAAAAATATGTGATAAAGGTAATGAATTTCATTTACACTTATGTAAAGCTTTCTTTGAATGTCATTGCTTTTTTTTAAAAGACTAAATTATAAATCAAATCATATAAATTTAAATGACAAAGTTCTGATTCCTAAGCAATACATTTTTTTCATAATATTTTAATAGAATTAAAAGCACAGTACCTGATTCTCCCACTAAAAGTGTATGTTTTGTATGTTCCATTACTTTTCTTGCTACACCAACAGCATTTTTAATTCGTCTGAGATCTGCTACTGCCCCTACTTTCATGGTGTTGCTAAAGAAAAATTTACAAGAAGGTCAGTCTTAAGGTTCACAAATACATGTGGTGAATTTGTGGGCAAGCAACTGACAAAGTTTTGTGAAACCTGACTTATTCTGAGATTTCCCAAGCTTTTCAGATTGCTTCCCTGATGAACATAACTCATCTGGGAAAGTGGATTTCTATTATTGTGGATCATTTAAAGTTTTGTTTTGTTTTTGCAAAATTTAATTCAGACGATAATTTTCAGTTTTCATGAAAAAAATTGTGCCCCTCCCCCCTAAATCAAATCAACTATTGAGGAAGACATTTAAAAGCCCCAAACTTTAAAATCATTTCTTTCCTTTAATAGTCATAGGAAATAATTCTTATTCCCTAATTCTAACCTACTCCCTTCTCCCTAGTACATGACCCATCTCAAACCTACAAGCCTAACTGAATAAATTATCTATTAAGCACTTATTGTGTACAAAGCTCTGTGCTAAGCATTGGGGATACAAAGACAAACATAATAGTCCTTGTTCTCAAAGACATCACATTGTAATAATTAATAATAACAAATTCTATTCCATCCTAGCTTCTTTTAAAGATGTTTACTGCACTGACCACAACAACAGAAAGCGAACAATGAAAAACTAGAATTCTGATTCACAGAGGACTAAATGGTTACTTCAGAGGACCCTACCTGGGGTGGACAGACATGCAGAAGGAGGCTTATATTTTTCAGACCTAGAAGCACATATCACATCAGGAGCTGGAAGGGATTTTAAGAAGTCATCTAATCCAACCTCTTTATTTTGCTTATAAGGAAAGTAAAACCCAGGCAGGTAAAGGGACTTGCCTAAGGTCACAAAGGTGATGGCAGAGGCAAGACTGGAACCCAAGACCTTTGACTTCAGAGCCAGTGGTCAATATGTTGACTTGCTTGACTGCATTTATTTGTTAGAAGGAAGGGTTCTATGAGGGAGGAGGAGAAGGGATAGGGGACAATCACCAGGAAGCAACAAGGATGAAAAAAAAAAGAAAAGTCATCAATAAAATATTTTAAAAGAAAGTTGGAAGCTATCAGTAAGAAGCTGCTAAGACCAGAAGGTTGAAATATTTAAGAAGGGAGGTGGAGACAATTAGGAGTGCAAAGCCACTTCTAAGTAGTCTTGGATACTTTCTGCTCCCAGATTCAAACAAAATGGTTTATTTCCATGGGATAATCACCATTAACAAGGCACAGTGATTGAATGATATCTGGAAAAGCTAAGGGTGGTGAACAACAGATTATTAGGTTATAGATTTCTAGAGCTGGAGGAGCCATGAGTGATCACCAATCACCAGAGGACCCATTCTGGTTTTATATTTCTTCTCTAAAAGGTCATGTCTTCCTTCTCTTTCTATCTGTGTTTTCAAAGCAGAAGAGCATACACAAACTTCAATATATTTCAATATAGTTATCAATGTCAAGCTTTCCCATAAAGGACCACTTTGACTGGTGTACTTACCCATCCATAATCATGGAATCTAATGTCGTTTCTCCATATTCATCAGGACTTCCACCAAAGCCTACACTGCCATCGCACTGATTTGTCTCACACCAAGCACACCCCTCTTCAACTGCATCTAAAGCAGACCCTCCAGCCTGTAGGTTTTGCCATGCTGTGAAACAAAACACAATGATTTAAGTGTTGCTACATGCACGAATCAAATGTCTGGAACTTCTGAGAAATTCATCAAAATGCTACTACTGAGTTTTTCAACAGACTCCTAACTCTGTAAGAACTGGTGCCAAATCTTGTCATTCCTATATTCACAATTTCTTTTACATTTCTCCTCTACTCACAGAGCCACCACTGTAGTTTATTGGAACAATTGAGATAGCCTCCTTGATTGTTTGTTTGTTTGCCTCAAGTCTCTATCTACTCCAATCCATCCTTCACCCAGCAGCCAAAATGATTTTCCTAAAACTATTACTTCCGAGATAAAACATTTGGCTTTTATATTTGGCACTAAAAGTTCATTAAAACCTGGCTCCTCCAAATCTTTCCAGTTTTCCCCCCTTAACATGGTCTTCCTCACAAAGGATACTTCACCTTGCATCCCTGGGCCTTTGCACTGTCTGTATCTTTATTCCTAGAATGCTCTCCAATCCCACCTCTATCTCTTAGGATCCCTGCCTTTCAGGACTAGAATCAAATGCTGCATTCTGAAGAGGTCTTTTCCCTCTTAAGATTACTTTCCATATACTCCATATTTGTCCTGTAGGTACATCTCATTTCTCTCATGAGAACAAAGACTGTTTTTGTCTTTTTTATGCATCCTCAGTGCTAAGCCTCGTCCCTGCCACATAAGTAAGTCCTTATTAAATCCTTGCTGTTTGATGATGTCACATGGATGCTTTTTAGAAGTCACTGCGGAAACCTATGAGCAAGGACCATTTCATACTTTGTATCCCCAGCATCTAGCATGGTTTCTTGCACATAGTAGGCTTATCAAAGACTAACTGTCAATCCAAAAATCTAATTGTCTACTTCCTCTTCCGGTTCTTCCTAGTGATATACACACTGTCCTGAGATCAGGGACTGTGGAAAAGAAGAAAGTGAGGAAAGTTAAGATACTTTCCTCTTGTTTTTTTAAAGAGAAAACTGAGACTAGCTACACAAAAGTAGTTTAGATGGAGAACTATTAAAATTATGGCCCAGTGGATTTCTATTATAATAGAAGTATAAAACAAAGCATATAGAAAGAGAATTTACAATTGTGTATTTCCTAACTTAAGATGAAATGCATCTTTGAATAGAATATACTACCTTTATTAAAGCAAAACCTACAGTAAGTCCCCTAAGGTTGAACAAAAAGGGCTATCCTATAGCCAAATATATATACATATTAGATTCCAGGTTCAGAAATAAAGCTTGGAACAGAATACTAAAGGAATAGCTTGAAATGTCAAAGCCCATGAGTTGTATGATTCCAATCCTCCTCCAACTAGCTCTAACCTTTTCTTAAATCACAAATCCTCAGCTGACTCCATGCCTTTACTAGTAAAAATGAAATATTTGGGAGGCTAGATAACATTCTTGGTGAATACTGGATTTCAAACACCACTACTGCACATACCAAATTACATGTACTCTACCCATTTCAATAATCTGTGATTTCATGTGTGCAGCAACCTGCACAGATCATAACCTCGGTCCCACATTTTGTAGTATTTTTCAAAAGTAGCTGGGGCTACAAACAAAACCAAATGAAACAAGAGCACCCATCATCTACAAACCAGCGCATATGGAATTTTAAGGAGGCAGGCCCTTGAAGGATAGGAAGTTTATTGTCTGGCCTTTCATCCCAGCTTGGGAGTACTTCGAAGGACTGGAGAGCAGCCACCAGGGACCTTAAGAACCTAGGGTCATAGCTGCCCACTACCATAAGGATCAAGGAGGCCTTTACTGGAGAGATGTTTGCTAAAAAGGCTTTTACCAAAGCCAGTACCTTGGAACGCTTCAGGAAAACTTCAAAGCACATTAATATTTCTTTTTTATAAAACTGATGCTGACTTCAACCCAAAGAACTCATTTCTACTTTGAGTCCAAAGGTTCTTCTCCTCTCTTGCCTAAATCAATGATTTATTTCTATGCCCCTCAAGTTACTTCAACTTCTCAGGAGATAAAGAATTAGAGATACAACCCAAGCAGGGCAAGACCTAGTGGGGAGAGACAAGCCAGCAATGCAAGGCCTTGTGCTGGCCTCTTGAGTCAGTTGATCAGGGATTAACAAAATCTCAAGAGCACGTACCCCAGTGGGAAAAGAGCTGAATTTGGAGTCCAAGGATTTGCAGCTCTTGCTCTGTACTCTCGGTCTTCCCAAGTCAAAGTCTCTGGACTTCAGACTCCTACCTGTAAAATGATGGGTATAGGCTGGTTGTGCTGTGGGGGTCCCTTCTGACTTCTAGGTCAATGTTGCTAATATGCTCTTGGTCTCAAATTGCACCAGTAGCTCCCATACAATTCAAAGATTGCTGAATTGGGGTGGGGGAGAGACAGCAAAAGGATTTGCAGGGTTAGCTTCTTACCCTCTGTGACTTTCATTAAATCACTTAACACTTCTCTCAGCCTCAGTTTCGTATCTGCAAAATGGGGGAGCTGAGCTGGATTCTCTCTGGGGTTACTCCTAACTAGGTCAGGGTTAATATGTTCTCTCTCCAAATTGCAGCAGCTCCCATCCCTGGCTTGCTTACTTTATCCCTAACCTCCTGGGATTTGGAGTCATAAGAATTGCAATAAATCGCGGAAACCTCTACAAGCCTGCCTCAGTTTCCTATCCGTAAAATGACGGGGTTGGGCTGAACGGCCTCTGGGGTCTCCGTGGAGAATGTGTGTTTTCTTCCCCGTTAGCAGCGCTCTCCATCCCGGACTTCCCTTTCCTATCCCTGGCCCCTAAGGCGCAAAGAGATGCCTCTAAAGGGTGCACCAGGTGAGGCTCCAGCAAGTGTCTCCCTCCCGTCCCCCCTCCCCGTGCAGCATCTCCCCCCCAGCTAAGAGACAAAAAGGAACGAGGTCTCCGGGGGAGTCCAGTTCAATGCCGCCCACCCCACCCCACCCCCGGCCCGCACCTGCCACGGTTGCACCCCTAAAAGGCCAAGTGTTGATGACAAGGGGCAGCAGGCCGGAGCTGCCCAAGCTGCGCCCTGCCAGCAGCAGTAGCAGGAAGGATTGCAGGAACCCGGGCCAGCACACCGAAGCCAAGCCCATAGTGATCCTTCTTCTCGCGGACGGGCGCGTGCGAGCAGGCACTCACGAGCTCGAATCCTGACCCGGGAGGGTCCAGGGGGACGGGGATTGGAACCTGGGAGTTTGGGGACACCCTTCTCCGCAGTAGATAGAAGAGAGGGGGCGTGGCCTACCAGTTCTTCCTCTTTCTCCCTCCCCTCCCCCGCCCTCTCCGGGCGGGCTCCCACTCCTCTTCCCTCCCTCCCCGCGGACTCTTGACTCAGCCCACCAAGTCACCTTTGACCAATTGGCTTCCGAGAGAAGTTCAGCCTCTCGGGTGTGGTGAAATCTCGCGAGAAATAGGACTGCCGCCTAACTGAGGGTTGGGGAGGCGTGGAAGAGCTTCGGTTGGGCCTGGGTGGGTGACGCTGTGGGGTCTCTTTTTCTTTTCTTTTTTTTTTTTTATGCCTTTGGTGTAGACTTTGGGCAAAGTGAGCTTGGTAGAGACTCTGTTTGGGCATGCGAACCAAAAAAGCTGCACCAAGTGGTGAATAAAGAGCCATGTTCTAAAGTGGAGTCATTAACACGTGGCCCGCGTGAGAGGGAGGCCTCGCCCTCCAGGTCCCGGGGGCGTTGTCTGCGGCGCTGCCCGGCCTCCGCGGGACCCCCGGGGGTGTTTCACCTACCTGTGTGAGGTTCAACAGTTTCACCACCATCCCTCAGCTTAGTGGCAGGAGCTGGGGTACAAAAAAGAAGGGAAAAAAAACCCAAAAAACCCAGCTCCTGCTTTCCACGTGCTTACGTTCCAATTTTATCACAAGATGAAATGTATACAAGGATAAGTAAATATAATGTAGCATAGATTTAGGGTTGGAAGGGACTTTAGAAGTAATAGAATAATAATAAATAATAAAACTTAGTTGAACAACTGAGAAAAGGAGGCAAGTTAAAAGGCTTGCCCTGGATACATGGTTAATGTTTCAGGCAAGATGAGAAAACAAGTCTTCTTGACTCCTTCTACATGTTGTCTTCCAGGGATTGTATTTCTTTTTGCCAATATTTGTATTGCCGGTACAAGACCTAGCATTTAGTAAGCACCTAAAACGTGTTGTTGTTGACTCCCAAGACCAAAACTCTGCAGGGGTTCTTAAATTATTTTTGTGGCGTGAATCCCTTGGACAGTCTGGTAAGGCCATGGGCCCTTTCTCAGAATTCTCAATAATGTTTTTAAATGCATAAAATAAAATGCATGAGATTAAAAAGGAAAGCAATTACAGGCATACCTCATTTTATTGTGCTTTGCTTTATTGCATTTCACAGACGTTACTTTTTTTACAAATTGAAGGTCTGTGGCCACTCAGCCTCCAGCAAGTCTATTGGAGCCATTTTTTCCAACAGCATGTGCTCACATCATGTCTCTTGTGTCATATTCTGATAATTCTTGCAATATTTAAAACATTTTCATTTTTATTATATCTGTTATGGTGATCTGTGATTGATGACCTTTAATGTTACAGTTGTAATTGTTTTGGGGAAGCAGGAACCCATATTAGACAGTGAACTTACTTGATAAATGTTATATGTATTCAAATTGCTCCACCAAACCCACTGTTCCCCCCTCTCCTTTGCCTTGGGTCTCTCTATTCCCTGAGACACAACGATATTGAAATTGGGCCGATGAACAGCCTATGTCTCCAAGAATTCAAGTGAAAGGAAAGATCAATTGATGGGGCAAACTTCACTGCTGTCTTATTTTAAGAAATTGCCACTGCCCAACCCAACCTTCAGCACCCACCACCCTGATCAGTCAACAGCCATCAACATGGAGGCCAAACCCTTCACCAGCAAAAAAATTATGATTCACTGAAGGCTCAGGTGATGGTTAGCATTTTTTAGCCATAAAGTATTTAGTTAAGTTATGTATATTTTTAGACATAATATTATTGCACACTTAACAAACTATAGTATATATAGTATAGTATAGTATAAACATAACTTTTATGTGCACTGAGAAACTTCATGTGACTCATTTTTTTGCAATATTAATTTTATTGTGGTAGCCTGGAACTGAACCTGCAATATCTCCAAGGTATGGCTGTTCATTGAAATTCAATTGTCTGTCTTCTATCTATATCCATCTCTATCTATCTATCCTTCTATCTATCTACTTATCTATTCATTTATCATCTACCTATCCTTCTATCTATCTACTTATCTATTCATTTATCATCTACCTATCTACCCATCTATCCAACCTATCTATTCATCTATTTATCTTTCATGTCTCCCCATCCATCCACCCACCCACCCATCCATCCATCCATCCAGCCATCCATCCATCCATCCATCCATCCATCTATCCATCCATTCATCCATCCATCTATTCATCTATCATCTATCTATTTATCTATCTAATTCACCTCCCCAAGTTAAGAACCCTTGCTTTTGAGCATTAGGTGAGTGAAGGAGTAAAGGAATGGGAAATGACACTTGAGTCAACTTCAAATTCTGTAAGGTAGAGATGAGGAAGGAGTAAATTCCAGTAACAGAAAATAGCTAAGGTAAAATCACTAATGCTGGAGACAGGAGATGCAATATTTTATAAGGAGAAAGGTGGCTGGTTTGCTTGTAACTGAGAGTGCATGGTGGCAAGTATTATGTATGAAATGAGCCTGAAAAAGCTGTTTGGAGCTATATTGTGAATGGCTTTAAATACTAAGCTGAGGATTTTGTATTCTGTCCTACACTAAAAAAGGACCTACCGAAGATTTTTGAACAGGTTAGTGGCCTGGTTAAATCTGTGCTTTAGTTCTATGTATTCTTAGAAATGTGTCCTTGGCACCCTTCCACACAAGGTATTGAGGCACAGTGCCTTCCACATAGTGGATACTTAATATTTGATCTTGAGATAACTCATACCAATGGAATCTTAGATCCATCTAAGTATTATTACCTCAAGATACATTGCAAACCATGACTTGCCATCAGTGAAAGTGTTATTGTAGCCTTAGGTAAAATGGTAATTGTGCTTTACCCCTGTGGTTACTGGAAGCAGAAACCTCCAATGGTTACTGTGCACAGGTGAAATGTGGTTTCTTACAACTAGATTCACTTTGAATGAGGTTTCCAGGGTGTCTCAGTAGTTCATCCCAGTTATTGTTTCTGTGATGAATTTGAGAGCTTGGGTGTTTAAGAAATGTACAACTCCATGTGAAAAGTCATACTCTGTCAGAACAGCAAACTTGTGAGTTGGGAGGGTGAATGCACAGGGAGCTTTAAGTAAGAAAAGAAGACTGTCTAGCCTGCTAAATCAGTTTAATCAATCCTGGTGATCAGTAGAGTGATAGATACCACAGCTAAATCTCTTTCACATCCACTATCTGCTTTGTGAAGAAAGGAAAGGCTTGAATGAATTGTTTAAAGTTATGTCTAAAATAACCCTTTGCAAGCTTCTGTCTAGTTTTTCCAGGCATATGAAGAAAATAACTTGACAATGGGAGGTATTGTACAGGCATAAGAAACTCTGTATATGTTTTGCCCTGGGAGGAAGAAGGATCTAAGCTACAGAAATATGACTCTGGTCCCATTGCCAATTTTCTACTTCACCCTAACTTTCTCAAAAATCCTTTCTATATGTTCCAATGTAGTGTGTCAAGAGTGCAAACTTAATTCTTGTGGAGTTTGATTTTTCTTGGAGTATGTTTGAACTTGGGCAATAAATTTACTTTTGCAATCCCTGAAATGACCACAGTGCTGAAGGAAGGTTAGCTGCAAATTAAAACAAAACAGAAAAACACATCAAATTTTATTCAACACTCATTAATTAATTATAACACCTCACATTTATATAGAACTTAATTCCCCGAGACTTGGTTTCATTATCTTTATTGAGGGATAATAATAGTCATACTACCTAGCTCATGGAGGAATGTGAGGAATGGACTTAGTAAATTTTTAAGTCACAGGAAGCTGGGGGCACTTTGGAGTCAAGAAGACCTGAGTACAAATTTGGTCTCAGACATGTGCTGTGTAACCCTGGACAAGTCACTAAAATCTCTCTGCCTCAGTATCCCCCAAATGGGGATAATAATAGCGCCTACCTTGCAGCGTTGTTGTGAGGATCAACTGAGAGAATATTTGTAAAAAGCACTTAGCACAGTGCCTGACACATAGTAGACACTATATAAATGCCCTTCCCCCTTTCCACACATAGCAAGTGTCAGAACTGCTGCAGATACCCTAATCCAGATCTCATAATCCAAATATTTAACTGTGTGGTTATTTGATAGTTGTTATATTCCCACTAACAGATGGGGTTTGGGTGGGGTGGGGAAGCAGCCCAGAAGCTTACTTGATAGAAAGAGGAAATCAATTGGGGGTTTTAAATTCATGGAAAACAAGAAATGGCTATGTTTTACCCTCAGTATAATCACTTAGAATGTCCTTGAGTATATTAAATGGAAGAATGGAAGTGCCTCAGTAACTATCTATGCCTGTCCTAGAGTATTTGATAGATCTAGGATTTTATCAGTGTGGGTATTCCCTGTGCCAATGTAGATCTTGACTTTTTCATACTTTATGCTGTGTAGTTTTTGTAATACTTTTTACAGATCCTTTGCTGGAGGTCTTCCTTCCTCCCGTTCTTTCACTATATTGGGCTAACAGTTTACTGTATCTTAGGCTGCCCACCTGTTGTTTCTCATTCTCACTTTGTCATGATGGGATGATAGATCATCAATTTGGAGCACTGGCAGGGGACTCAGAAGCCATCTAGTCTGATCCTCTCTTTTTATAGTTTAGTAAAATGAGGTCCAGTACTCTTCCTTTGCTGATCAAAAATATCTTTGAAAATTCATTTTTCACCACTTTAGTGACTACCTAAAATTTAGTGCCTAAAACTTTTGACTGGCTAAAATACATTAAAAGGATGGCCTGTCACTGAATTTCATGTTTCTCAAGTTGCATCCTCAAGCCTGACCAAGGAAGGACACTAGGACACATTATCTTAAAAGGCTCCTAGTATGAGGTCCAAATTCAGTCCTCCTGTTTAGGGTCTAGCCGTGCAACTCCCTCTCTTTGCTTTAAACTTCATGCCCTTCAATTTATCAGTCTCTGAAGGATGAAGAGTTGAGGCGATCCTGATAGGATTGGAAACTGTGGTCCCACAGAGGATTTGAAGCTGTGGTTCCAGGGAGTCTAGGTATTTCAAATCTGAGGCTTAAAAAACAAAGCCATCCCCTCCGGCTTTTGCACTGATGCTGTGAAATCCATTTGAGAAACACGTTGGTGTTTTGCTCCTTGTTCAAAGCTGGAAGCGTGACTTGGCATTGAAATAATAATTTGCTTTAAAAAAATGTACCAGAAAACTGTTTCCTGGGTTATCTAAATGCAGCTCATTATTTATTTGATTGACAGTTGATGCTGCAGGATTCATAAACTGTAAATGATGGGTTTGCTGATGTTGAAGAACAGTGTATACTAATAGTTTCAAATTTTAATGATAATTTATGTTAATTGAGAAACTTTTGATTTTGCTACTTTATTGTACTTTTTAAATATAATTAGAGTCATTTTACAGAAGTTGGTGTTACCTTATATGCCATTAATGAAACTTATATAGGAAAAAGAGGATATTCCCTTCCTGTAATAATTATTCAGATTCATGCCCAGGAAAAAAAAATGGTCATAGCAGATGGCAGAGGATGAAAGCCCACTTTCTTGATTTCCTAACTCTTAAAAGTAATTATTGTGTCCTATAAAGAATAGAATCATACAGTAATATGCTGGCCTATTGGGCTATTTTGTCTCAAAACAAGTTATGTGTAATATATTTCCCATTTGTAATAGGAATACTGCCCCACTGCAGTAATAAAGTTGTCATACCAAGCATGCAATAAACCACTTTACATTGTTGGTTCTGCTTTTTTTTTTTATTAGAACTGTTTGTAACTTTCAGATGTCTTCATAGACGTGATCCATTGCAATAATAAAGTTGTAGAGGAACAGAAGGAACCTGCTGTTTTCTCTGAATGTTATCTTCAGTTTGGTACCTAGTTTTATATATCATATAGAGGGAGTGATGGAAAGAGTTTGGTTTTGGAGCTGAAAGACTTACATATTTAATGCTGAAACAAGTTTCTTATTCATTATGTGTGCTAATGGCCTACAAAATGCTCCTCTTAAATAAGACCAAGATGTGTTAAGTATGTCAATATACCAAAAACTTGTGATTTTATCACTGTGGGAACTCTTTCTATCAGTACTGGGTCTCCCCATCTCCAACCCCAACCCTGCATTGGCGTCTTAGAGAATTAATTCCCTGAGGCTAAGAAAGGCTAACTGAATTTATGATATTCACACAATAGTGTTAGTGATTGGAACCCAACTCTTAATAATTTAAAGTCCTGAATGCTGTTAGGTTGATTGCTATCAGTTGGGTATTATGAATTTAAATGCAAAAACATTTTCATTATGAACAAATGTTCTTGATGTATAATTGTTCAAATATAATGTACCATAGGTTCATCAGTTTAGAGCTGGAAAGAGCCTTAGAGATCATCTAGTCTCATATCCTCATTTTATAAATGAGAAAACTGAGGCCCAAAGAGAATGACTTTACTAAGGTCATACAGGGAATACCTTGGCAGAACTAGAAATTAATCTTATGTCCCTGGACTCCAAATTCATTACTCTCTCTCCCACTGCTGCATGTTGCCTCCATGTGGTGATACTTCATTTAAAAATGCAATAGAAGCCCTGTTTGTCCTACATGACTCATATCTTGAATACTTCATTTACTTTTTTCCAAATTATTTCTATGTGTTATACACAGTTTACACCCCTTCTGCTAACATTAAATCCCCATTTTTTTCAGTTTAGAAAAGAGCGTACCTTATATGCTCTGAAAGATTTCATTTGATGATTTTTATCAGATATTACAATAAAGCAAGTGATAGGAATGGAATTTGGAGTATCTATCTGATTGTCAAGATCTGAATTTCTATTGACACTGCTCCTTTAGAATAAAAATTTTCAGTGTTAGTTTAAGGTGGGTTCGATTGATAACCATTTTGAAAACCCAATGAAGAATTGTTTTTATAAGTTGATACTATTTACCTTCACATTATAAATTACACAAAGCAACTATGTTAAGGGTTTGTTTCCTTTTATTTTTGAAAGAAAATCTGTCAGTTATTTTGGATAATGAAGGTAATTATAACTTGTAATTCCTGACATAACTTGTACAGTGCTGAGACATGGATGGTGAAAGCCAAAGCCAGCAATTCAGGGCCTTTGGAAAGAATAAAAGTACTAGGCCAGGGGTGGGGACCCTGGGGCCTCGAGGCCACCTGTGGCCTTCTAGGTCCTTGGTGAGGCCTTTTGAATGAGTCCAAGTTTTACAGAACAAATCCTTTTATTAAGGGGGATTTGTTCTGTGAAGTTTGGATTCAGTCAAAGGGCTGCACTTAAAGACCTGGAGGGCCACATGTGACCTTGAGGCAGCAGGTGCCCTACCCCAGGACGGGGCAATGGGTAAGGAGTTGAGGGAGTAAATAATTAGCAATGGTGTCAGTTAAAAAAAAAAAAAGCCTGAAAATAACTTGGATATTATTTGCCCCCTGTCTTTTTTGTAATTCCTACTGGGCTTAAGTTACCCTGGACCAACAAGTTTGTAATTAAACTCAGAGGGAAAGTCAAGAGCTTTACAAGTACATCTTGCTTAATAACAAAGACAGACATGTATTGGCCCAATAAAGGCCCAGTTCATAACCAGTCCTGCAACTCATTAGCTTTATCACCTTAAAGAAACCCCATCATTTTGTGGGCCTAGGTTTCTTTATCTGTAAAATGAGATATCAGACTAGATGAGCTTTAAGATTCCTTTTGGCTTCAAATCTTGTGATCCTATGAAATTATAAGTCCTGGTCCCTATCCTACAGGCAGCTGTAGAATACAGGACTTGGAGTCAGGAAGACTTGAGTTCAAATCCTGCCTTATGCACTTACTAGCTGGGAAACTCATTTCAGTCTCAATTTCCTCATCTATAAAATGAGGGGGTTGGACTCACTGATTTCCAGGGTTCCTTCTAAATCAAAATCTGTGATTCTCCAAGAATCATAGACTCCAAGACTCCAAGTCTAACTGGGGAAATAAGACATGAAAACATGAAAAGTTAATGCAATATGTAACTTACAAACAGCAATTCAATATAATGTAGGAAATGCATCAAAGCAACATACTTCTTAAGTGGATAAGACAGAAAGTGTTCTAGATCTGAATAATGTCCATAAAACCTAGAGAAAAGAGAGTATCAAAAAGAAGAGGGTGATTGATGGTGCCAGAGGCTGCAGAAAGGTCTCAGAGAATGAGGACTGAGAAAAGGCCATTGGATTTGGCAATTAAGCTATCGTTGATGTTTTTGGAGACAGCTGTTTTGATTGAATGGTGGGGTGAGAAGTCAGATAGCAAAGAGTGAAGAAAAAAGAATGAGGGGAGTGGAAGAAGAACCCATTTTAAACAGCCTTCTATAGGAGTTTAGCCTCAAAGGATGTGAGACATGAGACAATAACAGGGAGACAGGTATCATGAGAGTGTTTTTGAAGATGAGGGAGACACAGTCATCTTTGTAGACAGTAAGGGACCAGCCTTTAGACAAAGAGAGATCGAAGTTACGTGAGAGAGTGGAAATGATAAAGGGAGCAATCTTCCAGAGGTGATGAGATGAATGGGATCACTGGTGCAGGCAGAGGGGTTTGCCTTGGCAAGGAAAACGGTCACCTCTTCAAGTGAGACAGAGTGGCAAAAGACGTCTGAGTGATGTGAGATAATCAGGAGAGGAGACAAGGGTGAAGGGTGAATGGCCTCAATTGTCTTTAAATATGAAGCGCGGTTCTCAGCAACACAGGATGGGGGGGAGGGATACCATGCAAGGTTTTAAAATGGATGAAAAAAGGTTGAGAAGAACCAGAGTGGACTGTTGTTTATGGGATAGTGGGTTGGTAAGGTGGGTGTAGAAGGATTGCTTAGCAGCAGTGAAAGCCCAGTTGAGATAGCGTAAATAAATGTGTAGTGGACCCAATAAAAAGGTTTCTTGTTCAGAAGCATACGTGTAATAGCGAAAGTGGTAGATTGTGAGACTCATCCAAACCTAAGGCTTGGTGCAATTGAAAATATGCTAAGGGGGACAGGGACTCAAGAAGAAGTCCACCTGTACCTAAACATGAATCCCTTACTCTGAGATTTTTCACTTGCTAAAACACAGCAACAAAGTCAAAGTGTTTTGCTGCTGATAAATATACATATTCTAGACCAAATGGGTAGAAGAAAGTGACCCTAATTCCTTCCCTTAATTTCTGTTTTGCCTCAAAATCATTTATATATCATACCAGATGAAAGATTGGGAATGTGTCAGATAGTTGTTTGGATCGAGGGACTATGTATGTTTCAGTGCTAAACACAGAACATCTAAAAGAAAAAACTTAGCCCTAGCTTGGGGAGCTAGGTGCCTCAGTGTAAAGAGTGCTGAGCTGGGAATCAGGAAGACTTCCTGAGTTCAGATCTGGTCTCAGACACTTAGTTATGTAATCACCGGCAAATCCCTTAATCTTGTTTGCCACAGTTCCTCATCTATAAAATGAACTGGAGAAAGAAATGGCAAACCACTCCAGTATCTTTGCCAAGAAAACCCCAAATGTGGTCATGAAGAGTTGGACATGACTGAAAATGACTGAACAGCAACAAAAGTCCTAGCATGGGGGCACTTCATCTGTCTGGTGATTCTGTAGCCTTTTAGTTGGATGTGGAGATTCATAGCCTATAGCTATGACTGAAGAGCTCTCAACCTACCCTCATTAGAGAGAGGCTTTCTAGTCACTAGCACTAGGGGCATGAGGAAAGGATTCCTGTGGAATATGAACTGAATTTTGAAGGAATCAAGGGATTGTAAAAGGCAGAGTTGAAAAGGGAGTGAATTCCAATGAATTCCAGGAATGGGGATCAAAGGCATGGAGGTAGAAGATGGAATAAAGAGATGAAGGAGAAGCACATGGCTGGAATGTAGTCTGTAAGGAATACTATGAATTAGATTGGAACTAGATTGTAAAGAGCTTTAAATGAAAAACTGAGGTAAGTTTACAAATTTTGTTTTGTCCTAGGAGCAGTAGGGAGATAGTGAAAACCCTTGAGCAGGGGAAAGAATTGGACAGACCTGTGATACAAAAAGATTATGTTAGCAAGTGTGTAGTAGATGGATTAGGGAAGGGAGAAACTAGAGGCTGGGTGTTTAGTTGACTAACTGTGTAGTAGTTTAAATGAAAGGTGATGAGGGAGGGTGAAAGTAGAAAGAAAGGGACAGATTTGAGAGATGTTGAGAAAATAGAGTTAATAAGATTTGGCAACTGATTAGGTTTGGGAGGTGTAAGAGGATAGGGAAGAAATAGGGAAGGATGACTCAGAGGTTATTGACTTTAGTAATTGGGAAGATCATGGTGCTTTAGAAAAGGAGTATTTGGAGGAGAAGCAAATTTAGGAAGGGGAGTTCTATTTTGGGTATATTGAAATTGATTTGATGTTGCTGGACAAGAACTCAGGACAAAAAAAAAAGAATGGGAAATGTACTGATGTACTCTCCCTCCTCCTTCTCAAAAGTCCTTTTATACCATCAGAAGAAAAAAAAAATAAACCAAGATTAGCAAGTTCAGTAATTATGGCAGTATTCAAGAGAAAAAATACCTTAATAAAGAAAACAAGAGATGCATATTTTCAAATACTCCTTAACAATTTTGATGAGACCTTCCAAGTTGTTCTCACTACTTTGCACCTTAATAAATAGTAACTAACAACTAAAGCCAATTCCTTCTGCAACTCCTCTTTAGCCAGATCTCTCAGATTTTTGCCTTCAACACTAGTATTAATAGTTTCAAATCTCATCCCACTAGTCCAGATCTTGTTACTGACACCATTATGCTCAGGGTACTGCTTGGAGTCACTTCTTTCAAGGCTCAACTTTCAAGGCTCAACTCAGATGCCACATCCTCTTGGAAGCTTTTTCCTGATCTCATCTCACCCTGCTCCTGACAGATTCCTTCTCCTCAAATTTCCCTAAAACCTTTTTGGCTCCTTCCTTTAAACTTGTCACATTTTACCTGTTGTTTTTTTCCCAGAAGAATTTGAGGTCAGGATCTGTGTCATGCTTTGTTTCAGTTTTCTGTAGTCCTAGCATCTAATATTGTATATAGTAGGTGCTTAATAATTGATTGTTCAATTCAATGAAGAATTATAAGCAGTTAGTGTAAATCACTTATTCAAAAAGTTTGAATGTGAAATAGAAATAAATAGGCACAAAGGGAAAATTAGGGCAAAAAGAAGGATTTCTAAATGTGGAGGAAACTTTTCCATCTTTTAAGGCAGAGGGTAAGAAATTGGGGAAGTGATTTACTAGGTCTTGGACCATGGCAAAATGATTTTACTTCTCTGTGCCTCAGTTTCCACATCCATAAAACTAAATATATTTGTTTAGAAGATTTCTGACATCCCTTAGAGCTCTAACATCTTTTAATTCTGTGATACATAACTAAAGGGAATAATCAGAGTTACATCTTAATTATCCCATAAAATATGTTTAGAATGGAAGGGATCACAGAGGTCATTTAGTCCTTTCTCTTTATTTTACAAATGAGGAAACTGTGGTATAGATAAGTTAAATGACTTGCTCAAGTTCACATAGGTATAAAGCGATAGAACTGAGATTCAAACCCCACCCGCAACTCCCTGTTCTTTCTATAAAATTACTTATTTAGCTGTCATCTCCTACCTGTAAGTTCAAGGAGGGCAGGAATCTCATCTTACCCTCTTTGTTTCACTGTAGCATGTAGTACACTGTCTTGCTCGTAATGAGGATTCAATAAGCATTTGTTGAATGAAAGAAAAAAAAATGAACAAGTTCCTATCTTCTCAATCCTAGTAGAGCACTGGACTTGGAGTCTGAAGACCTTTGTTCCAGGACACTCTGGACTCTGACACTTTTCAGATCTGGGACTGTGGCCAAGTTATTTCACTGCTCGACTTCCTCATGTATAAAGTGATGAGATCTAAGTTTCCTTCCTGTTGACATTCTATGATTTGAGTCTTCCCACAATATGACATTGCCTCAAAAGAAGAGGTTTTTTGTGACACATTGAGGTATCATGTGGCTTGTTCAATGTTGGATGAGCAGTTTTGAGAGCATCCATCAAATGGTGCAGTTAGGAAGTCACTATTATTTATTTTAGCTATTAAAACATTGCACACCAGAAAAGCCATCTGTCATTAGAATATGGAAAATGTTTCATGTCAGAAGAAGTATTTGGGAACATTTTCTTTGAGAAATTGCCCTATGTGTTGTTTTGTGACAAATCCTGACTTTTTTTGGGCAAAGATTCATTTTGTTTTTGTTGATCATAATGTCAGTTAGAGTGTTTGGTAACTCAGCAGGAAAATGAGCAACTACATCCTAAAACTATTGAAGAACTTCTCGATCTGCCTTCTACCAAAAGTCTTTTAATTTCCTGCTGGTAGCCTGCAAAATCTATTAATTATCCCATTTTTAATAAACACCCCAACTTCAAAATAGAAAAGATGTTGTGCTTATTTTCACACAAAGGAAAACCTATCACTGCGATTGCCCTGAAGAACCATAGACATACAATATGAATGACACTGGAATGCTTCCATGTGGTAGTAAGCTGCTATTTCAGAATGATCAGCATAGATAGATGAAATTTGAATCCATAGTTGAAGCTGTGCATTTACCAACAAGAGGAACTCAGCCATCTAGTTTTCAGAATCTGTGCTAACTGAGCACATTTTTCTATATTACATAATTTTATCATTTAAATATTGTCATTCAAATATGAAGACCAGCTGTGCATTTCAGGACACAGCTGTTGGACTGAGGTGCTGATAAGCCATCTGGTGCTTGGTTCTTGGTGGTTAAAATCCAGCTAGGGATTTAACTCCATATCCAGCTGTGATAACATCAATTGAGGGGTGCATATTACTTTTCTACGATAACTCCTTTGGGGAGTATTATTCTGAAATAAATTTTAACAAGAGGAGACAGTGATTGGTTTAACATTTTCAATTATAGAATATGCCAAAACAAAAGAAAATTTCTCTGGTCATTTCATTTCCCCTATATGAAATGAAGAGTTAAAAATAAAACTTTTTCAGGCCTCTTCAAACTTCAGGGGCAATTTGCATAGGATTTCCAACCCTCCCACTTCCTCCCATAAAAAAAAAAATTAGACGATACTCATAGGCTGTCAATAGAGCAGGGGTGGTAATTAATGATATTTCCAGAGGCGTGTATAAATAGTTAGGAGATGGCTATAACACATTTCATTATAATCTTTGGATTTACCTATTTCCTTTAAAAATTCTAAAGACTTTTTAAAGATGATTGGTGCTCATGATACTCACATGACCTTGGGAGGTAGCTCGTGGGTGAGTGACTTCATTCTTCCTATTTTCATAATCTTGGAATCATAGGAGCCAAAGGGATCTTGAGAGGCCACACCCCTGCTTCCTGGCTACCTTCTATGTGGATATAAATCCATCTGGCTTTCAAAGAACTGTTAATAAGTAGATTTCTTCCTTTACTGATTATAGTATTTAACAACTCTCACTGTCCAGAAATCCTTCCTCATAAAGAATCCATCAAACTTTGGTCAAGCACCTATTTGCAAAGTATTGTGGTGGGCTCTGGCAAGGGTATGCTGGTAAATATTTAACAACTAGATTTCTGAAAAACAAACAAACATGTACACAGTATGCACTTTTAAATTTCATTTGCTTTATTAATATTTTATCCATCACTTTCTTAAGTCTAGACAATCAACAAAATAATCACTCAAGCTCTGATTTATAGTGTTTGCCAATATCTGAGATGTAAAAAATGAAAATTTGACAGTAAGTAATTTGACAATCAGTCCAGCTCACTTCAGCATATCTCTCACTCTGGAGTCTAGAAAACTCTAGAAAACAACCCAGTCTTTGTCCTCAACGAGTTTTTATAGCCTAGTAGGCAGGTGCGATGTATACACAACCATCTATAAGACATACAATTTGGAAAATTCTCAAGGGTATTGATGAGGTCTCAGAGATTCAAAGGAGCTACTGCCAAAAGGGTCCATCTGGTCCAATTCCCTCAAGATGAAAAAGTGGAGGCTCAGGGAGACTGAGTCACAAAAATAATAAGCACCAGAGGCATGATTTGAACCCATCTCTTCTGACTTTAAAGCCACTCATCTTTCTACTGTAACATACTGTTTCTCCTTTCCGGGAGAGTTGTGTGGCTCAGTGAAGGTTTTGTGAAAGAGCCACCTTCCATGAAGTTCTTGGGTTGGGTCTTGAAGCATTGTGTTAAGGAATGGAAAGGGGTAGGGTAGAGAGACCATTCTAGGAATTAGAGGTGGTTATATGCAAAGGCACCAAGGTTGAAGAGGGCAGGATGAGATTGGTGAAGAGGTAGTCACACAGTTTGCTCAAGCATAACGTACATGAAGAAGGGTGGTATGAAATAGGGTAGAGAAGGTAGGAGGTAAATTGTAGAGGGCTTTGAATGCTAGACTGCGGAGCTTATCTTTTAAAAGCAATGGTGAGTCACCAAGGTTTTTGATTGACTGAGTTATGTGATCAAATCTGTGCCTTAGAAATTTCTGATTCCTTTAGCACAGTTACAAAGAACTGATTATAGAGGGAGAGATAATGGAGTTAGTGTGACTAGTTAAAAGGCTATTACAATATTCCAGGTGATAGGTGAAAGGGTCATTGCAAGAATTGCTGACATTTAACCAGATTGGTTGATATTTTATCCCAGGACCCAGGGATAGGGACACGACTAAAAATGTAATGTGCAATGACTAGTAGTTGTTTTTTTTTAAATTTTGATTTTGGTAATAGTGCTAATAGTTATCATTTGTAAGCACTTTAAGGTTTACAAAGTACTTTATATATATTATCTTATTTGATCCTCACAACAACCCTATAGAGGAAAGTACTATCATTACCCCATTTTACAGATGAGGAAACTAATAACCCTAGTGTAGTAGAGAAAGCACAATTTAAGATAACATTAGGCTAAGTAAATGCTTTAAAAATCTGTAAATTGGTCAGTGTCAGTATGGAATGGTTTCTTATTCACTCTTCTCAAATGTGTTAATAATAGCTAACATTTATATAGTACTTTAAGGTTTGCTGAGTGTTTTACATATGTCATATCATTTGATCCCCACATCAACCCTGTCAGGAAAGTACTATTTTTGTCCCCATTTTATAGATGAGGAAACTGAGACTGGAGGAGGGGTTAAATGACTTTTCTAGGGTGATATAGCTCATATATGTCTGAGGCAGGATTCAAACTGCTCATTCAGTTTCCATGTACAGAACTCTATACACTGTACCACCTTTTTCCTTTCCTTTCTCTAATTCAGATGAAACTAAAAACATGAGGCTAAAATCTGCAAGCACCCAAATTCTGCATAAAATATCTGTGCCTCTCAGGAATGTTCTGGGCTGGTGATGCCAAAGGAACCAAGGCACCATGGAGCATGGAAGACCAGAGCTAGCTGGGGCAGAAATAAAAGATGGAAATAGAGGAGAGAGGTTCATTTAAGTGGGAGAATACTATAGAGAAATAGGGGTAGGGTATGGAACTCATCTTTCAGGAGACCAGATTATGTGTGCTCAGGTCAAAACCCATGGATTATTTAAAATCTGCAATGATTCCAAATTCACACAATCTGTATTTTATTATTTTAGAGTCTCTGCTTTCTTAGTATTGTTCTTTTGGTTAATTCTTATTTCCTATTTTTTTCCTACTTTCCTACATAATACTACTACATAATACATAATACATAATAATACTTTCTTACATAAATTTCTAAGAAAAAACAAAGAACATCTTTTTTCCGATTTAGGATAATTGTTAGAAAACATATGGACTAGGGACTGGGTCTGTGATTTCATTAATGTAGTGAGCTTCTAGAATACCCACTGCTACTAATACCACTGAATAACTTCTAGTTTTAAAGAATTGCCAAGAGCACCAAGAGTTCATGTAGTCAGTATGTGCCATTAGCAGAACTTGAACCCAGAGCTACCCACTTTGGAAGCCAGCACGCTGTCTACTGGGCCACAGCTGCCTGTAGGTAGTTTAAGGAATTTTAGAAAACTTTGCAAAAAATCTTCCAGTGGTTCCTCATTTTCTTCTTCTTGGTGTTAACATAAATGGCTAGTCTCTGAATTTTATTTTGTCATTATATAATCATACACCCATTTATTTATAATTTATTTATCTTTATCTATATAGCTATGCATTCATATATTATATATAATTTATATTAGACATTTACAAATTTAAATAATCAACTTAAAACACTTTTAAACAAAAAATAAGCTATTTGGCAAGACTAATAGATCTAGAATGAAATTCATATAAATGATTTTCATCATTTGACATATAAATTTAATGGGTAAGTCTTGACCTCCATGGACTTCTGTTTTCTCATCTGTAAAATTAGAGGGTTGGACTAGATGACCTCTAAGGTCCTTTCCAGCATTAGATTTGTGATTCTATGATCCTAAGTCTATAGATGACAGCAGCCTGTCTAAGAACTTATAGAGTAATGGCAAATATCACATCATTCTTTACAACAAGAGCAGAAAATAGAATAGTTTTTATCACAGAAAGAAAAAATTCTTGGGACATCTAGAGTCCAATTAGCTTAAACATTGATTACTCCAACTTTTTTCTGAGATACTGTTCTTTAGTGGAAGAGAGGTAGGAATCTTGAAGATTAGTAACATTTTTCAGTGCCTAGAATGGACAGAGATGTGTGTCTGTTATTATAGGGGGAAATAGCAGGCAAAAAAGGGAATGTGGAAATTATGTGGTGCTTGTGGTTGTGGCTTGAGATAATCTAAGCCACAGCATAGGAATTCTATAAAGCTGCCTACAATGTGAAGAGGAATCCCATCTGCCCCCTTGCCACACTCTAGACATGAGATTTGGTTTTCATTTACAAAATGTTGTGGGAAGCTTATCATGGAGGCTACTTGACTGTGCCATGTCAATATCTGCTCCTGCGTCCAGCTTAAATTTCAAAAACAATATAGAGAAACTGGAAAAGCTCCAATGAAGGAAAATAAAATCGTGTAACAGAAAAACTGAATAAATAAATGAAAGAATGAATGAAAGAAGAAATACTGTGAAGTAGTATTAAATAGAATTAAAGTAGCAAGAAGTAGTAAGTTAAAATAACTGGAATTATTTAGTTTGAATGGATGACTTAATAGTCCAAAATTATGGGAACATATATACACCGAACTGGGAGTATGGGTATCTGATTTCTAGTCCTTAGCCAGGCATTCAATATGTCACTATCACTATGTTATAGTTATGTTAGTAAGGTTTGGGATTTCAAGGAATGCCTTTAGAAGAGACACACCCATTATAAGCTACCTACAGCATTTATTGGATGTTTTCAAACCACATGTACACACTTAGTGTACAACTTATGCTCATAAATGTATAGGGTATCATTTAGGAAGATACAAGAAAGCATATGCATTGTTTGGTCTACATCATTGCTACCTAATGAGTTCCCAACTTGGTTTGTCCTTTCCCCTGGGGAAATAGCATCTGTAATTTGATTAGTGCTTCCTGAAGACCATCTCCATTCAGATAATTTATAATAGCTAGATTGTGAGATAGCCCAGAGATATCAGAGGCCATATGACTTTGTACTGTGGTATAGAAAGGGAGCTGATGATGCCACTTATGAATACACTGGCCTAGGGTAAGCAGATAAGGCTAAGTACATGAGTTGGTAAAATTCCTTTGAAGTCCAGGGCAGCACTCATGGATATTCATCGGTTATTCCCAGTAGTCTTTATCTGCATGTTTCCCTTCCCTCTTGGGCTAAGGGGATAATCTGATCAATTTCTATGATTGTACCCTTTGCCCAATGATAGACACAGGCAGGGGTGTGCTGGTAAATGTTTAACAACCAGCTCTGGGCAGGGGAGCACACATGATGCACTTTAAAGTTTAATCTGCATTTATTAACATTTTCTCCATCACTTTCTTAAATATAGACAATCATCAAAACAATAAATTGAATCCTAATTGCTCATGCTGAAAATTGGCTCTCTCCAACACATGTTCCTGTTACAGATGCAGCCGCTGAGATTCCATCCAAGTACATTGTATAGTTTTCTTACATGAAATACTTACTTTTGTAGGACACTCACCTTTGTAGGACAAAAAAATACCAAACCAAACCAAAACATAAAATCAAATTAACATAAGACCTCTAGCTATTTCCACCTGCATATCTCTCTCACATCCTACTCTGGATTAGCTAATCTAAACATCTTTTTTTTCCAAAAAAAAAATCTCTTAAATTCAATTTTATAACCTAAGCATCCTGAACCATTAGTAGATAATTTCTAAAATTTCCTCCAAAATCAGGTCTGATGATCTTTAAACATTTAAATTCATGAATAATGCTGGAGTAAAGCTATCTTCATTTCTCAAAGCCCAAAGAGTAAGAAATCATGGGATAAGAGATTTTGTTTAGACATAAAGAATTTTATATTTAGGATTTTAGGATGTTAAGGGACCTTGAAGTATACCTAGCCAAACTTTTTATTATTATTATTATTTTTTAAACAGATAAGGACACTTAGGCCCAGAATTGGGAAATGAGTTGCCCAAGGAAACTCAAGTCACTTTTTAGTGCCAGTGACAAAAATCCAGTTCTTATGATTCTGCCATGACACTGTGATACAACTGGGAGTGTGCTGGAGTTAGCCCAAAAGGTCTCAAGAGAGCTAGTTGTTAAATTTTAAGCATAAACATTTACACCTCAGAGAATGGCAAATACTACATACCAGGGCATGATTGATGATTTGTTGATTGTCTAGAAGACTTAAGAAAATGATGGAGAAAATGTTAATAGTGCAGTGTGCCATTCAAATATTTTTTTCCCAGAAATTTTTGTTTGTTAAACATTTCAATCATATCCCTGGATGATAACCTGTTCAAAGGAAAGAAATGCTTTAAAATACCTAGGTAGATTTCCTCAAGGTCTGTCTGCTAAATGATACAACTGTCCATAACAGAAGTGAATCTAAAGTCACTTACTAATCCAATTTTTTGAGCCACAGAGATCAGACCAGCTAGCTCTTAGGAACACAATATGTTTGGCTGGTCATTAACACCACCTGAATATAAGGGTGGTTACATAAATGAAGGGTTGCTAAAGATGATTATATGAGAGATACATAGCAATAGAGCTGAAAAAGCCTTCACCGTATTCATATTCTGTCAGGGCCATAGGCTCTAAGAGAGTTATTTTTTCAGACTATAAAGTATCGAAGAGTTACTAATTTGCACTGGTAGGAAAGCTTGACTAACCTAGAGCTTCTTATACAAATAAAATCACAAATCTGACCCCAAACCCAAACAAACAGAACTGAGAGAAGCATAGTTTAGAGTATAAAGAAGCAGATTTGTAGTCAAGTCTCATATTTTACACATACTGGCTGTGTGACCATGGGCAAGTCACTTATTTTCTCAGTACTCTCCTCTTTCTCCACCCCCCCAACCCCATTTTGATTTGCATTGGTGTAGGGAATTTCCATAGCCAGTATTCTCTAGACTTATGGAATTACAGGCCTAGACCAAAACCAAAAAGAATTTAATAGAAAAGAGAAAAAAATTAGTTCAGTAAAACTAATAAACACACTAACCAAGTCTATTCATTATATCCCATAGTTCTCCACTTCTTGAAAGAAGGGAAGGAGATGAATTTTCTCCCCTCTTGGGGATCAGATTTGGTCATTATAATTACAGTTTGAAGTATTGAATCTCTTTAGACAGACTGATACTTCTTAACCACATTAAACCAACTAAGAAGTTCTAATCCTCACCAAGAAGATCTCCTCCTGGCTATGAGATTTGAAATACAGCTTCATGGTCTCACCTGAAAATTTTATTGGAGATTGGAATTTCCTGATAAGCAGTATTTGGTTGGAAATGAATCTACTGAAGTAGTAACCTGGAAGAACTTTTGAGGAGGAAAGTCAGTATTATTTGAAGAGCTGTCTATTTTTGGAGATTAAAAAACATGCTAATGCTAAAAAGGTTATCATGTAAGCATTTCTATCACATTTCTAGTTTTGACTTAGAATTCCCCTAACACACTGCACAGAGCAGACTGCAGCCTAGCCATACTGTGCAAGTAACTGAGGGCCACGATGAGGATTCTACCTCAGAAAAACTGAGAGAGTCAAGAAATCTGGATTTTATTCTTGGCTCTGCCACCGATGCATCTGTATGACCTTTGGGAAGTCACTCACATATATCACTCCATTGCCTACTTCCTGACATTATAACTGGCTGACCCCCCATGCCTGGAACTCTCTCTCTCTCTCTCTCTCTCTCTATTTATTTCCTCTTGGAGGTTTCTTTCAAGTCTCACACTCTCATTCTCTAAGGAGACTTTTCCAGTCTTCCTTAAATTTTGGGACTTCACTCTGAGATTATTTCCAGTTCTTTTCTCTGTCTGTTTCTCTTTCTGTCTCTTTTTCTCTCTATCTCTCTTCCTCTCTCTATTACTCTGCTTCTCTCTGTGTATATCTCTCTCTCTCTTTCATCTGTTCATACATGTTTTCATATTTTCTCCTCCATTAGACTGTGAGCTCCCTGAGGGCATGGACTGTCTTTTGCCCTTTTTTTATATCCCCAGGGCTTAAAGGCACAATGCCTGGAATACAGTAAGTGCTAATAAATGTTTGTTAACAATCTTTCTGGGCTTCACTGTTCTCTTCTGTAAAGTAAGAGAACCATAGCAGATATTCCTTCTTTAGGGATAAGCTTTAAGCTTTTTTTATGTAAGTGCCATTCTATCAATTCATCTTGAGTAAAGTGAGGGCCCAGGAGCCTGAACTTGTTGGACTTAGGACCTTGCAGCTAGAGGAGCCATGAGCTTGGTGTGAGACCTCTGAATGCTGACCTGCTCCTGGCAAGGTCCTCCTAATCAGTCCAACGCAAAGAGAAAAAAAACTTCCTAGTGCAGCCAGAGCCAAATGAAAATATAATTGGGAAATAGAATCAATAAAAATACAACACAATATAGATAAGGTTAATGCTTGATTTTCTAAGTCAATATGCAGCCCCTAGGGATCCTTATGTATAGTTTATTAGCTGTGTTTCTATTTGAGTTTGATACCACTAGCTGCATGAAGGGGAGACATTTTCATCCAGTTGGTTATAGATATGGTAATACTGTAGGTAATTTTTCTTTTCATAGAGCCATAGATTTAGAGCTAGAGGAAACCTTAGAGATCATATAATCCAATATTCTCATTTTATAGATGAGGAAAACTCAGATTCAGGATGAACAAGTGATTTGCCCATGGTTCATAGAGCATATAACTATCAGAGGTAAGATTTGAATGTGGATTTTTCGTCATATCAAGTTGCCTTTCAATTTAGGTTCACTTAGATCCCCTGATTATAAATGTGGGACTTTGCATTTATATGGCATTTTCGTTCATTTTTCCCCCAAAAGATGTCAGGTAGCAACAATTGCTAAATTGTATTTTTCATTGAAAGATCCACGTTCTGTCACATATTACACATTCCTGGCCCAGAGGGAAAACTAAAATTGAACCCTGCCATTTTGGATAGATGTGATTCTGTTTAGATAATTGGCAATTATTAAAAATGTGGAAATCATGTTGAGCATCTTAGAAATACTATCTATAGTGGGAAAATTTTTAAAGGGTTGGTTGTAGTTATTAGAAGCCCCTAGCAAACATTTTTGTAGTAAAGTATTTTGTTGCCTGCCAAATTTTCTGCTCTATGTTAAATGTTATTTGAATGTCTCTGCAGTGACAGAAATATATCTAGAAGAAGAAAATAACCACAGACCAGTTGTCAACCATGATTGCATGACCTTAATTTTCATTACTTTACATTTTTATCTTTTATTGGAGGAGCAGCCTATCGACAGTGCCATGCAAACAGCATGATGTAATTAGGAATTAATCTGTGTAAGAATTGGCAGTCAAGTAGCATATGCTGCTGTCTGATACATTGCAAACAAGTTCTAATGGTAGAAAATTAGGTTGAACACTTTGCCTATATGAGTAAGAAATTTCTCATTCCAGAAAGCCAAATGGAATGTTTAGAGTGAGATTTGACTACATCACACATTAGAAAATGCTTATGGACAGAGTTTACTTAAATTTAGAAAGAGGACCTGGTCATAGCAAAAGAAATATGGATAAATTTATCAATTCAATTTTGAACTCAAATCCTTTAAGTGCAGAGGTGATATCGTCCCCCCAAAAACACAAAAGTATTGGTGCAGTGGAAGAGCTGGTTCGAAGTCCATAAGAATACCAAGGCCAGAGTCCTTCCAAGCAGGGCTTTATTGTTGTACAAGCAAAGGGAACCAAGCAGCTCAGGATACTGGTTGGTTGGGTGGAAGGGGAATGGGGACTTGCTTATATCAGAGCTGAAGGGGGAGTAACTTAAGGCAATTTGGTATGGCATAATCTTTGTGCTATGCAAGCAAAAACAGACTTGTGCCTCTGCTGTACTGGGTCTTCCAAGTGGCTATCTTGAAATAGCCATACTTTCACGCTTGAGAGTCCCTTCATTACCATATTCATAAGATGTAAATGGAGACTTTGACATCACTTAAGTTACTATCGGGCATGGGCATTGAGGAGTCTTGTTGCGCTTGCACAATCTTGGGAAAGTCCCTTGACCACAAGGTCATTGGTTATAGGGTAGGCTGAGGGTCTCTAAACCACAAGGTCTCTGGTGATAGGGTGGGCTGCGGAGTGGTGAGGTTGGGTGCCTATTCAGCATATGGAGGAAGTAGTTGTCTGCTCAGCATATACTAAGAATATAGGGGAAAGGGTTGCCTAATCAGGATATAGGGAAAAGATGGGGCCTCACTGCTCTAGGGGAAAAAATAATACTTTGCTATTCCTACTCCATTGGGAATACCATTGACTCTTAGTTTACAGAATGATACGATCATAGAATATCAGCATTAGAAGGGGATTAGGAGGCAATCTAGTCCAACTTGTCCCTGAACAAGAATTATTTCTACAATAAGACTGCCCATGAGGGAGAACCCACTCCCTCCTAAGTGGCCTACTCAGTTATTTTTCCCTACAGACAGATATTGTATACTGGTGATTCATGACCAGCTTATATTAGGACCCCAAAGAATCTAATTAGAGGAGAATTAATACCCCTTTGGTATCATAGATGTGTATTATTTCATTTTGAGGAGTCTAGACCTGTGATTTAATTGCTATGGGAGAACTCCTGGATGTTGAACCTCTGTTGCGGAGGTAGATGAGCAATTCCTTGGTAGACAGTATTCTATTTTGTTGACAACTACTAGAAAGGGTCTTATTCCATAGGTGCTCAAAAAATGTTTGTTGAAAGAATTAGTATTGAAGTAAAGAATGTTTATGGGTTTGACAAAGGCCAATTAAAGAGAAAATGACAGAGGATTATGAATTACGATTTTATGTTACAATTTTTATCTAAGATCTGGGATTGAGAGCTAAAACCTAGGAAATGGGATTTGAGTTCTAAAGATCTTAGATATCTCTTACCTGTGATTTCTAATCTTGAAGAGTTGCCTACAGTACTGACAAGTTAAGTGACTTGCCCATGGTCACACAGCCATTTTGCTTGAGAGGCAGAGTTTAGACCCACAGTCTTCCTTTCTTCAAGTCCCTATATTCACTTTTCCATGTTTCCTTCCTTTTGCATTATTTCACATCTCAGGCAAAAGTTAAACAAGGTTCTGTCAATTAGTATTAAGTGTATTTTAGAAAGGATTGGGGAATCAGGTTTTTAAAAATTATTCTTGAATACATTGGAAAGGGATTTAGCACAAATAGATAAATATTAAGTGCCCACTATGGGTAAGATACTGGGGAGACAAAGGTGAAAATTTATTTAATCTCTTCTCTACTTCAGAAGTGTTAAACATGCTGCCTGGAGGCTGCATGCCGCCCAGAGCAATCTGGAGAGTGGCCTGAACCAGATTAAAATGTAGTTTCTATTTGATTTTAATATTTTGATGTATTAATAAAAAATATATTAACATGTGTGGTTTTCAATATGTGGCCCACAGGGATCACTATATATGATTTAGTGACCCCTATTTCTATTTGAGTTTGACACTACTTCTCTACCTCACTTCAGACTTGTAGACCCAAACTTTCTATTATGTGTTTCTTATTTCTAAAGGTTGTTTTGTTTTTGCATTTGTTAATGAGGCAGTCGGGGTTAAGTGCCTTGCCCAGGGTCACAAAGCTAGTAAGCTTCATGTGTCTGAGGCAGGATTTGAACGCAGGTCCTCCTGACTCCAAGGCCAGAGCTCTATCTACTTCGCCACATAGCTGCCCCTTGTTTTTGTTTTTTAACCAGGAATGTTAGGTAGTTTGGTTTAGGTTCTTAAAGAACTATTATGGTTCTTAAAGAACTTCATTTATGAGTAAGATTGGCAGTCTGTTTTTGTGATGATTTTTCTAGTGGTTTGCATTTCACTTTGACTACTTTGGTTAATCTGTTGACCTTTTAAAATGTTCATCGTACAAGTAGAGAGCAATCGATGCACTTATATGTGAGGAGGCATTTCCTATAATGACACTTTATTCCATATTGCCCCTCTAGCCTCTGTTCTGACAGAAGTCTTTTGAATTATTTCCATAATTCCCATCTTACTTCAGAAGACTGTGCCCTAACTCTACTTATTGGATGAACTTGAGAATCCCTTGGTGATCCTAAGTTATGAGGTACACTTACATTTACACTTGTGCCACGGTGTATGTTCTCCTCCTTTACTATTTACATTATTAGAAACTCTTCACAACCTTGCCCCTTCCTACCTTTCCAGTGTTCTTACACTTTACTCCCCTCCACCTACTCTTCTTTCCTGAGACACTGACCTTTTTGATCTGCCTCGCACAATCCCTTATACTTATGTTTCCAACTGTGTGCCATCACTGACTGTCCTGCTATCTGCTCTCCCTCCTTACCTCCACCTCCTGGCATCCTTGCTTTCCTTCAATACTCAGCTAAAATCATGCCTTTCCTGTCCCCTCTATTCCTTTCCTTACTGCTAGTGCCTTCCTTCTAACATCTCCAATTTACACTGTACATACCTTGTATGCTTATGTTGTTGTTTAATCTTTTTTCAGTTGTTTCTGACTCTTTGTGATCCCATTTGGGGTTTTCCTGGCAAAAATCCTGGAGTGATTTCCTATTCCAGCTCATTCTACAGATAGGGAAACTGAGGCAAACAGGGTTAAATGATTTGCCCAGGGTCACATAGCTAGTAAATATCTGAGGCCATATTTGAACTCACAAAGATGAGTTTTCTGACCCCAGGCCTGGCACTCTATCCACTATTAGACAACTAACTGTTAGATAACTGCCCAAGGTGTTTGCTTGTTGTCTCCTCCATTAATCAGACTGTGAGTTTCTTGGAAGAAGGGATTACTTTTTGACTTTCTTTGTATCTCAAGTGCTTAGCACAGTGCCTGGTACTGTCAGTACTGACAAGTAAGTCAGCCGGTCAATAAACATTTATGAAGTACCTGCTATGTGTCAGGCCCTGTGCTAAGTACTGGGGATACAAGCAAAGGACAGTCCTTACTCTCAAGGAACTTACTATCTAATTAGAGAAACAACAAACAAATATATACAAAGTAAATACAAATATTTACAAAATCTTTACATGGTATATAATTGCTTAATAAATGCTTGTTGAGTGATAGTAGAAATGCTCTAGTGTGTGGCTAATATACGGAAACTTCATAAATCATTCCTTAATTGAATTGTTGAATGTCTTGTATGGTTAATAACAATTATAAACGGCTTAAACATGTGTATTTGGAATTGAGATGCCAGAAGAGAGTTTGGGTAAGAAAGAGGGATATTGTTTAATGCTGTACTTGTTCCCAGAGTTCTCTCCACTTGAAATGCCCCATTTCCACCTCCACCTCATCTTCATTTGCCAATATTCTACTCCTCCCAAATCAAGTATCTTTAAATTTTCCCTCATTCTTCCAAGCTAATACTGAGTTTTTCCTCTTTTGAACTATCTCAGCACTTTGCATTCTACCTCTTGTGTTAGTCATTAGAATTCATAGCTTCTTTCTCTTGGTAGACTGAGTTCTCTTCCATTTGCTCTAGCTCAGCCAATAATGGTGGCCTGACCTCTGTGTAGATAACTTTACCTGTACTGCTTACTATAGGCAGCTAGGGGACACAGGGAATAGAGCACTGGATCCAGAGTTAGGAAGACCTGAATTGAAATCCTGCCTCAGTTACTTGCTGCTATGTTACCCTGGAAAAGTCACTTAATCTCTACCTTAGTTTCTTCATCTGTAAAATGGGATTGGTGATAGCACCTATCTCAGGGTAATAAGGATAAAGTGAGTTAACATTTGTAAAGCTTTATTTTTTCCCACACATCTTACAGTACTATACAATGCTCTCCATTATTATTATTTCCGTCTGTGTGGCCTTGGGCAAGATATTTAACCTCCCTGGCATCAGTTTCATCCTTTGTAAAATCAGGGCATTGGTCTAGATGACCTCTGAGGTCCCTTCCAACTCTTGATCTGTGATCCTATTTACAAGTGATGTATAATCCCTTTACAATTAGTCCCTTTTCCTCCCTGGTCTCAGTTTCTACATCTATAAAATTAGATAGCCTCTGAGGTACCTTTCAGTTCTATCACCTTTTGAATTAATGTTAAAGTTAAGAATGTTTGATGGGTTTGACCAATGTTCATCAAACAGATAATATATAATATAAAAAGATCATGAATTAGGGGTATTAGAATTTTTTTATTGGGTCTGGGTCTCAGATCTAAGATTCAAGATATGAGCTATGAGGTTTAAAGAGTTTGGATTCCGTGCTGACCCTGCATATGCAGATGAAGTTTAATGGAACAAGTTTTCATATAGGATTAAGAACAAGGTCAATTTAGAGAACAAAATGTTGTCTATCTCAAAACAGTAAATTAAAGGTTTTTCAGTGGCTGAGGAGAGGTAGACACAGGCCAAAGGATTAATGATTTTTGACTGTATGAAATATCCAGGCTTTCTAATGGATACAATCTTATATAACAGTAAAGCCAGAGACCCCAATCTGGAAAGAAAGACTTCAGTCTTGTGTTAGGGTAATGTAATGGAAAAAGCATTGCACTTGGAGGAGTGATAGGATTGGAGTTCAAATTTAGGTTCTGTCACTTATTACTTGTGTGACCTTGGGCAAGTCACTTAATCTCTCTGGGTCTCAGTTTCCTCATGCGTAAAATGAGGGGGTTGGACTCAATTACCATCAAGGTCCTTCCTCAAATCAGTTCTGTGATCCTATGTGTGTAAAAACATAATCAGCTATGTGCAAAAGGTCAATAGAGAGCAAATAATTTATGAAAACCTTTATTGGGAAAGGGGGGGATGGGAAGAATGATCTCATTGACCTAGTCAACTCCTGTTCTTAGGAAGGGAGAAAAAGAAGCATAAAGTGCCAAAGATATTAGTTTACCTCTTGACATCTCTTTACCAGGGTATCACTATGAATCAGAGTAAGACACATCATGGAATCATCTATCCAAACCTTGTAGGGAGCATTCAGAGACCATTATTCCAATCCCCTCATTTTAGAAGTTCTCTCCTAACTCTGTTCATGTTCTTTCCGTGCTCTTTCCATGATACCAGAATGCTTCTATAGCATCTTAAGATTAGAAAGATCTTTAGAGAACATTTAGTCCAGTGCTGACCAACCTGTACTTCTTGGGGGGGGCTGTAGAGGCAAGAAGTTAGAGAATCCATGAACTCAGCAAACATCATCATTTTGATCTTCCTTTAGTTCCAACCAAATATTTTGGCCCAGTTCATTGACACAATCAAGTATGCCTTCTGTAAATACTATATCCCACATATATAGGTACATTTTGGAAATCATATGAATATGTTTCTGATTAGAAAATTCACGTTCATTTAAAAAACCGCTGAGTTCATAGTAGCTTCTTGGTCCCATATTTTCTCAATCCAAAGTCATAAATAATAAGTACTATCATGTGGTAGGCCCTGAAACTTTTGGATATTTAAAGAGGAGTTGTCTTACAACAACAAGTTTGGCAACAACTGAACTAATCCATCTTCATCACTTTGTAGATGACAAAACTGAGGTCCAGAGAGATAGGATGGCTATCAATGCTCTTACATAGCCAGAACAAAAACCCATTGAGGAACAGTAATCCTGTAGAGAATGAATCTTTATTTATCCCTGGGCTTCTTGGATACCATTTCAGCTGTCATAGCAATGATTTCTTGACGGTGCTCTGTCTGTTAACAAGAAGTTTAAGATAAAGTTTACAATTTGCATTTTTTAAGCTTATAAAAAGATGGTCTTTAGTGATAGTTTCATATATATATATACTTACATATACATATATATGTATACAAGATTTGAGTAGTTCTGAATTGTAGGCATCTACCTAGCTATTCATTTGTTAAGCAAATATTTATTGAAGACCAAATGCTAGACACATTTCATATGTCAATACAAATAAGACAGCTCTTAATCTCAAAGATTCGATTGAATTTTACTAGTCCACATGTAATTACTAAGTTATTATAGCAAATTAGAGCAGCACTGTGTTATGTGCATTGAGTCTTAAAAAAAAGACTTTACTGGTACATTTAAACACACACACACACACACAGCATACATGCAAATACAGACAGACAGACACACCCATTCACTTCCTCATATACTTCCCTAAATATAGAATGAGGTGGGGGACCCTTTTAACAAAGGAGAACAATTAATCAAAACAAATGGATATGATACCCACATCTAACAGAATATGTAATATTCCATATCCAAAGTTCTGTATCTCTCCTCCCCAAGGAGGGAAATTATGCTTTGGTTCCTCTAGCAATTTTGTCCTAGGGGAAAGGACACAAAAGTGTAATGAATTACATGGTGTACTAAATGGTATAAGAGTGGTATAAATTAACTGTTGTAGGAAAAGTGGGATCATTTTCAATTCGGAGTGATCAGAGAGGGCTTCCTAGAGGAATTGGAATTTAAGATGAGCCTTGAAGGATGAGTAGGATTTTGATAACAGGAACTGGTGTGGAGAGGGAAGTATTTTGGGTAGAGGAAACAGCTTAAGCAGTGGTGGAACTAGGATATTGGAAGGCCTGTTCAGAGAATGGTCTTTATTATATTTTGACTGTAGCATAAGACCACATGTAAGTTTAGGGTCATTAAAAACACTATACAATTTCCCAAATGCAATCCAGCCCACTTCCCTCTGCCTGTCCCCTTCTGGAGCTGGTTTATTGTCCATCCATAGTATCTATTTTATTATAGGGGAAAGTGTATAGAGAGACAGCATTAAATAGAGTTCCTAAAAAAGCAGCAATTTTACTGCTGAAAATTTTAACAGATTCAATATTAGGTGAGCAAAAGCACCAAAATAGCATTTCTATAATAATTCTGTTTTAAGTAAACCACATTAGATATCAGTCTTAGGGGAAAATGTCTATTTGTTACCAAGGTGATGCCTACATAAAATTACTTGACAAAGAAAATCATAACAGTTGCAGAAAGTTGTGCAAGCTTAATTTCCAAGGTCATGAACTAAGAAATGAAGAATTGAAGGTCCGTTTAAACAATTAAGGAAAAAACAAACTTTTGTTTTGAGGGAGAAGAGGATGGTCTTTAAAAAATGGATTTGAACACATCTTGTGTAGTTGCTTTCTAAATGGGTTACTTCTCCTGTTTGCTATGTGGATATCCATGTGGATAAAGCCCCATATGTTTGTACATATATATACACATATGTGTTTACACATATACATGTATTTGTACATACATATATGTTTATATACCTATATTCTTATATGCCTGTACATTATTCATGTGCTATATTTCAATCTATAATATTAAAATGAAATTTACATGATACCCAACAATTATCAATTTGATTATGATGATAAACAATATGACATTGCTTCAACATTACTTATCTACATAGTTTTAGGAAATATATTGCGCATTCAATTTAAGTAAAGAAAAGTTATGTTATTTGTACTATAATGCTTTTAAGTTTATTTTTCTAGAGGAACATATTGATTATTGAGTAATTTTGCCAAAATTTCAAAATGTATGCTTCTTTAATAAAATCAGTGAAAAGCACCCATTATATTCAAACCATGTGTTCAGGCTAAAAGGTAATGTGACACTGGATTTCATGAATCCAGCCTAGGAACTCTAATATCCTTCTGTGCCATGCAAGGGATTAGATGCCTCTGTACAATATTAAGCTGTCTATGGAGGATCAAATTGACTTTGCTGGTCTGGGTTACTGTCTAGAGCTTGTTATCCAATTTAGCTCCCTTGCTTCTCTTGCAAAGCATCCTGGTAAAGAGAAGTAAGATAGACACCCTTTTGATTTTATTTTATCATTTTTCAGTGATATGGCTATGTATGTGGTTGAAATTTACAGGAAGAAATAGATAATAAGATCCAAGAATAGAATGAGGACAGAAGAGAATTGTGGAGTTGACCTAGCTATTAAAGAGAACATATTTCTCTATTGGCTTAGAGGAGGACAATTGCTTCTTATGTCATGTGATGTCTAGCTTTGGAGGTGTTAAAACTTCCTGGAATATAACTCAGATAACACAAGGGACAATGCTTAATAAAGCTCTTAAGGGAGTGAGACTGGAGATTTTCATCTCTTCCAGTAGCCCAGGGCTAAATAGTATCATTTTCTTCATCTGTGCACAATCTACCATAGGTGTAAACTTTAATTGACATCTGTTCTTTGTAAATTGTATTCAGTGCGTGGTGGAAAACCCTCATATAATAATCAGTTTAGAAACAGAGTGAATTTGAACACAGGGTCACAGATCAAGAATAAAACTTTAATTCATACTTTTATGAGAGCTGGCTTAGATTACTTTAATTCCCTGTCTGTAGGTCTCATTCATCTCTCCCTCTTGGAAAAAAGAAAAGGGCAGCGTGTTCATATCCATGACCACTGTGGTTTTTTTAAGTATGCATAGTGTGCTCGACAAATGTGTCTACTTGGAGATTTTGGTTCTGGCTGCCAGTTAGGAACTGGATTGATTGTAAGAGGTCCTCGTGATCTGTTTTGTGAAACGCTGCATGAATCCAAATGAGTTTTAGGTTCCCTATTGTCCCAGCCCAATTTTGTTCTACTGTAAAAATGTTGGGCTTTCATTTGTTCAGAGCTCCCATTATAAATCACCAAGCCCCATAGCATTTTTTCATGCAACTTTGAATTGTGTTTTGTCAGTGGAGATTCAGAGTATCAGTCCTGTCATTGACTTCAGGTCAAGGCTAAAGTGGCTTGCTTAATTTGCTTTCTTTCAATATCAGCTCCCTCTGTCAGGGTGTAGCTTAAACAGCTTTTCTGGACTTCTTTTTAAACTACATCAGAGTCTCAATATTTCATTATCCAGATGCTAAGTGCTAAAATGTTAAATTTAGATACAAACCCAAGTTCTAGGTAGCTGTGTCTCATAAAGAAGGTTCTGTAGATGACATAAACTTTGAGGAATATATATATATATATATATATATATATGTATGTATGTATGTATGTGTATAGATAGATATATAATATATATATACACACACTATAAACACTTTCTGCATGTGTGCATATATACACTGATATACACATACACACATATGTATGTATGTACATTCTGAAAGTTAATTCTATTGCTGCAGATACTTTAATAGGATTCATGCATTATTTTCTTCTAAATCACTGTTTTTAGAATTAATAAACTTTATTTATTTTGTATGTATTGTCATTATAAGTGTAACTTTCACAGTAGGACCTAGGAATAATAATGATAATAACAATAACAATAATTTATACTTAGAGAGTACTTTAAGGTTTACATAACATTCTTCCCACAATTATATATTTTTATTATCCTCATTTTATTATCCTCATTTTAACAGATGATACTAACCAAGGCTAGGATAAACTATTTTTCAATAATCTTAGAACTAATAATTGTAAGAAATGAGATTTGAATCTACGTCTTCTGACTCCAGGGCCAGATTTAAACAAACTACAAAAAAAATAAGTTTTATAGATAATGCTTTTTATTTTTCCACTAGTCATTTTTGTGTATACAGAATTATTGATGTAATAAGATTGTATTTAATTAATAGAATATCTTATATTTTCAAAGTATTTTCACATGCATCATTTATTTGGATCCTTATGACAACTCAGTGAGATATGCAGGTAAGTATTAATAATCCCATTTTTTAACCAATGAAGAAATTTATGATTCCATCAGAATGGTAGAATGTCCTGCCCAATCATACAACCAGAAAGTGACACAACTGGGATTAGATGCCTTATCCACTATATCATGCTGTCTTTCAACTTTAGTCTTAGATCAAAAGCAAGTTCAGTGAGATGCTTTAAATATGCAACAAATATATGGTACAGTGTTTATTTGATTTTGGAATTAAGTTGCATGATTCCATTTTCTTTTGTACTTCCTTCTCCCTATCTTTTTTTCAAAATACTTCTTTCACTTTTTCATGTACTGTAATGAGAATTTATATTCTATCTAAATGCACATATTGGACAGATATTTTATCCTATGTGGTTATTCTTTCTCTTTTCATGTTGTCACTGCTGGCATTTGTTAGACTTCAAAGACCATTAAATATCTGTAATACCCTTTTCAAGGGACAGATTATGCTATTAGTGACTGACATTTAACCCACCCTTAGTCATGCTGGACATTTAACATTCCTTGGTTATGCAGTTCCAGGGCATGAAAGTTATTATTCATAGCAAGTACAATATTTGCTGATTATGTCCAGTATTTCATTTGGGGCATAGCTTTCCTTCTTTGTAGGAAGTTGGGTTAATAGCTGACATCTAACCTTTCTTTTATTTAGCTTTAAAATGTCATTCTCAACTTCATGTGCCTTATTAAATAAATAGTTGCAGGAATAGACACGTAGTAGTAAAATTAGCACTGTCTGCATGAGGGACAAGTAGCAAAGAAAGCTTGTAATTATATTCAATTCATTTCAATCCAACCAACTTTTCTTAAATTTTTTATGTGCTAGATTTGAGATGACAAAATGCTGCCCTCATGTAGCTTACAGTCTAATAGCAAGAGATAACATGTATTTTTGTTGTTATTGTTGTTGTTGTTGTCCTTGATTAGTGTGACTCTTCATGACCCCATTTGGGTTTTCTTGGCAAAAATACTGGAGAGGTTTGCCATTTCCTTCTCCAGCTCATTTTACAGGTGAGAAAACCAATACAAACAGAGTTAAGTGACTTGCCCAGGGTCACACATCTAATAGTGTTTGAGGCCAGATTTGAATTCAAGTATTCCTCACTCCAGACCCAGAACTTTATCCATGGTGCCACCTAGCCACCCCAATGATGACAGGCATAGTAGTAATTAATTATTTCTTCCCTACTTTAATGACCTGTATTTTATTGGTGTGGGTAGTACCTCCACCAGAGCAGATTCCTCTTTTAACTTATTAGGAGGTCATTTGAAAGTCACTGTGAATGTAAAATTCAACTCCCTGTGGCCAATCTGGGAATGAGGCTCTTTGAATTTAACTTAGCTGGTTCTCAGGCAAGAGTAATACAGTCTGTTACTGAACCCATAGGAAGGGTTCCAAATATAGTACTTAAGGAAGTATGATACAAAATATAATCATGATAAAAAGGATAGCAAGTAAGAAGCCAAAATGGAAAATACTAAGACTTACCTGAAAGTCTCTTTCTTTAAATCTTTGTCTGATAGTGCAATCTATATTCATACCCACCAATGATACTGAATGATTATAAATAATGCTTAGGATTAGATTGAGATGTTGAAAGTTACTGGTCCTGTTCTCATCTTGGCTCTAATTTCTTTTTTTTTTTTTTTTTTTTTTACTAATTATATAAACAATGCCTTTCTTGACATCGCATTAAAGCTGGACAATTGCTGGCAGTATTATGGATCTTCTTTTATTTATTTATTTATTTTTCCACTTCGCTCTTAAATACTATCAATTCTGTGTGGAAAGAACTTGAAACAAAATAGGAATGGTGGTGATCATTACATGGAATATAGGAATTTCCATTCATCAAGCAGAGGAATCCTGGCATTTGGGACAAGAAACCATAAAATTCACTTATGGTAGAGGGGGAGGGGGAACTCTGTGACTGACTGGTAGAGACCTCTGAATACGAAGAAGTGCCAATGGAGAGGAGTCTATTATTGTGAAGGGAGCAAGGAAAGGATGAACTGGGATGAAGCTTATCTACTGGTGTAGCTACTGCTATTGAATCTCTTTATCTTTTAACTAACAATGCCTGCTTACTAGGTGCTAAGCTCAGTGCCCTCTAAGTTCTGGTGGCCTGGGACAAAACCCCAGTTATCCTGGTTAAGGCTCTGGAGTCAAGTTTTCACTATTAGAAAATCAATACTTCAACTTCATTGGATTATAGTGGAATCTTATTCTTGGACATTTGAATTACAGCATAGTTACCCTCTTGGGTTTATTTGGAGCCATTTAATTCAGACCTGTATATATAGTGTGATACCAAGATTTCAGTACTTAGACCTTGATTCATATCTGGAGTGAACTAGGTCTTCATCCTTAATCTATTTACAATTCAAGGCAAAAGGTGGATCACAAAGACAAATGAAGAATTGAAATGATCTGATGGTTTTACAATGAATAAGGAGTTAGCCTATATGATTCAGGGTTAAATGGGGAATAGGAGATTGTATCGTTTGTTTTGGTTTAGGTATGGTTAGGTGAATTTTGAATTGTTTAAATTCACCTTTTTCTTTTTTTGAGGGTAGAGGGAAGAATCAGTCCAGAAATATAATTTAACATACAGAAAACTTCCAGTGAGGAAACTCCAGATATGTAATTATTCTGTAACTTAATGGTATTAAAGAGTTGCCTGGGCACTGAGAGGTTTGCTCAGGCTCATATGGCTCATATGTATCAGAAGTAGGACTTTAGTCCAGTGTTCTAATCACTATGAAGCACTGCCTGCTGGGATTAAACATATATTATTTAGATCATATGAAAATCAGCATTTTCCCAATTCACACTGGATTTTGTAGAAACCATTGTACATGGGAACAAATCCAGAATTAAAGGCTGTGCCTCCAAATTCTACCTCTGACACTTATTACCTGCGAGATAGTGGCCAAGTCACTTAAACTCTCTAGACCTCATTTTCCTTATGTATAAAATGAAGGGGTTGGATTTGATGGCTTCTGAGATCCCTTCTAGGATTTATGGTCCTCTTCTTGAACTATTAATATCACCTCAGCCTCTTTGTGGGAGAATGCATTTATTTCCTATATAATTTTATGTGACCATCAATTGAAGAAAGTAGTGATGGTTTATTTAGCCTTGAGAAGAAAGAAATGTAGGGTGTGGGAGGGATATGGTATCAGTCCTTAAGAATTTGAAACAAATATCATGTGGAATAGAGATTAGATTTGTTCTCTTTGGACCCAGGAGGTTGAACTAAGAATGATGAGTATTAAGCTGTAGAACAAGTAGACAAGTAGAATTGCTCCAAAGTGGAATGTGTTACCAAGGGAGGTGATGGGTTCATCTTTGAAGAGTTCTTCAGTTGAAGGCTGGATAGCTACTTTGTGGGGATCTTATAGAGAAATTTACTGTTGTGGGGTTACTTAGATTAGATGGTGTCTGATGTACCTTTTAACTTTGAATTCCATAATTCTATGCTTTTATGAGGCAGCATTTGAACTATCTTGAAAGATGGGCACAATTTTAACAGGCAGAGATGGGAGGTGGAGAGGTGAGAATTTTAAAACTATTTCTTAGTAATTCTCCTTGATCTATCTATACCCTTCGATTCTATTGACCAACCTCTATTAGAAACACTATCTTCCTTTGACCTCCTTGATGAGTTATTCTGACTCTCTACTTATCTGTTTTACTTTTACTTTTCTATTTTCTTTCCTCACTGGCTCTTCCTTCTTCCATTTACCCTATAGCTATGAGGATCTACTTTCTGATGCCTCACTCAAATCCAATTCACAGACAATACTGGTGACGTCATTGCTCCTCTTCAAGAATGAAAGATGAATAACAGAATAACAAGTATCTGTTACTGCACAGGAATGAGGAGAGGAATGGGGGGAAATAGCAAACCTTTTGGGAATTCCTTCAGTCCTTGAAGAAGTGGGTACAATGAGTAGCTACAGCCCAAGCCTTCTACTTGTAGATTCCAATGGTCCTCCTCACTCTTTTCCTTGTTTGCTGCAGTTCGTTCTCATTCTTTGTTTCTTGTTCTGCCCCTTGCTCCTATGCCTGTGATACTTTCAAGCTCAGCACATTAGGCCTTGTGTGGGGCAAGAGATGCTGTCCCCTGTTACTGCTGCTGCTCAGCTTTTGAAGTCCCTACTCCTTCCTTTCATTCTATTTCCTGCACATCGTGTGTGCAAGTCTGAATTACTGCTCAAAGGTCACAGTAGTCCCACATGGTTCTCATGGTTAAGAGGGGATCCTTGTCCCTCTAAACTGCAAATCCCAATATATTGATCAGTTCTCAAATCCCTATTACATATGTAAAGCACTTGTGTTATATACATTTAAATTGTGGTTATTGTAGTCCCTATTCAAGGAAATAGTAAAATAGTATATTCTTTTAGACATCCAGTTTACAATATTACAGAAGAAAGTTTTATTAAAAGAAGGAATTGGAAACAAAGCAGAAACCCATGAATGAGCCAACTTCAGTCTCAAATATATATATATATACACATATATGTGTTTATATATATATATATATATATATGTATATATGTATGTCTGTAGGTAGGTAGGTATAAATCTTTTGAGTTGAATAGTTCCAAATATGAGAGCAGTTCCTTCTGACAGTTGTGGTAGCTCAAATATGAAATGATTGAGGATACAAAGGTTTCAGCTTCTGAGCATTTAGATTTATTGAGCAATGCATGTCAATTGCCTAACAAATCGGACCAAGTCCCTTCCTCAGCTCAGGGCTAGACTCAATACAGGGGGAGACAGACTTTTATACATTAACAATAACTAATCAAATAAGGCCAATTAATTGAAAGGAAACAATACAACATTAGGTAATTTGATTTCCAATTGGATGAAAGATTAGGGAGTTTCCAAGTTGAGAGGGGGAGAGCAAATAGATGCAATTCCCTGAAATCAGGAAAGGAGGTGTCCCACTCCCTCAGAGTGTCTGTAAGCAATCAAAGGAACATGGACACAATAACTGATTCATCTGAATGGGGCCAGTTTTCAGATAAGACATATGGGTTGCTTGAGATACATGATTGTGAGAAAACTCCTTGCACCAATCTTTGGATCTGACTGAGTTTCTGGTCAGCTTAGTTTAGGCCCTTAGTTAAAGATCTCTAAACAGCAAATGGGGTGGTCCAGTTTCCCAGCCATGCAGGGCTAGGTTCAAACAATGCAATATAGTTTTCTTCCAATTTCCACAACTGAATAAAGTTTTCTCACAGGACAGAAAGGGAAATGAGCTAGCTCCAGAATTAAATCACAACATGGAGTCAGTGTGGTTTACCCAATTCCCATCATTAACCACTTACAGGCTCCCATCCCTTCAATTCCCTCAATTTCCTCACAATGTTTAGATAGACAGCCTAATGGTGCTCTATCCACTGTGCCACCTGGTGACCCCTCTAATCTGCCAGTTTTTCATACTGGGTGAGGGTGAGGTTCTATATTTGTCCCATCTTTTTTTTTAATTTTATTTAATATTTTATTTTCTCCCAATTGCATGTAAAAACATTTTTAACATTCTTTCTTTTTTTAAATTTGAGTTCCAAATTCCCTCCCTCCCTCTCCTCAAGCAATCTGACATAGGTTATAAATGTCTAGTCATACAAAATACATTTCCATGTAAGTCATTCTTTGGAAGAAAACACAGACAAAAAAAAAAACCCAAGAAAAATAAGGTAAAGAAAAAGTATCTTTGATCTGTTTTCAAGCTCTACCAGTTCTTTCTCTGGAGATAGACAGCACCTTTCATCATAAGTCCTATGGAATTGTCTAGGATCATTATATTGCTGAGAATATCTAAGTTATTCGTAGTAGATCATCATACAATACTGCTGTAACTATGTACAATATTCTCCCGGTTCTGCTCATTTCACTTTGCATCAGTTTATTTAAGTCTTTTCATTTTTTCTGAGAACATCCTGCTTATAATATTTTAAAGCACAATAGTATTTAATCAAAATCATCTACAATAACTTGTTCAGCCATTCCCCAATTGATATACATCTGCTCAATTTCCAATTCTTTGCCACCACTAAAAGAACTGATGTAAATATTTTGTACACAGAGGTCTTTATCTTTTTTTTTTTTTATCTCTTTGGGATAGAGTCCTAGTAGTGGTATTGCTTGGTCAAAGGAGATGCATAATTTTATGGCTCTTTGGGCATAGTTCCAAATTGCTCTCCAGAATGGTTGAATCAGTATAGAACTTCACCAATAGTACATTAGTGTTTTAATTTTCTCACATCCCCTCCAATTTTTGTCATTTTCCTTTTCTATCATATTAATCATTCTGACAGGTATGAGGTAGTAGCTCAGAATTGTTTTAATTTTCATTTCATCAAAAGTGATTTGGGGGGGGCAGAGCCAAGATGGCGGAGCGAAAGCAGTGACTTGCTTGAGCTCTCCCCCAAACCCCTCCAAATACCTATAAAAAATGACTCTAAACAAATTCTAAAGCAGCAGAACTCACAAAAAGACAGAGTGAAACAAATTTCAAGCCCAAGACAGCCTGGATGGTTAGTCAGACAGATATATCATGCTAGGCTAGGAGAGGAGCGCGGTTTGGTGTGGGCGCGCAGGCCGCAGTGAACCTGGAGCAGGCTTCAGAGGACTGAATCACGGGCAGCTGTGGCTGTTTCCAGACTTTTAAATCCACGAATGGCAAAGACAACTTAGAAGGTCAGTGGGAAAAGTCTGTGACTGTGGTGAGAGAGAGAAGCTAGGTTTTAGCCGCAAGTCCTGAGAGTGGGCCACGGCTGCCTCCTGAGCTTTTGGCCCACAGACTGAGGGGGAACTGAGTGGCTGATCAGAGAGGGAATGCAGGGATCTCTTTGCCAGTGCTGAGGTAGGAATCTCTTGCTTTGCCCATGCTTGGATCTGGCTCACAGTTCTGAGGGATGGTGCTGGGGAGAGGAGGAGTGCTGGCGTGGTGGAGCTTGTTGTGGTAGTAAAGAGGAAACACCTCGCCCCTTATCATTCCACCTTGGAAGAGCCGAAAATTTTCAGGTCCCTAGAAGTAACTCTGAAAACAGCTGTACAAACCCCTGAAGCTTGGGACAGTACATTCTCCAAATTGGAAGGAGACTCTTACCCTAACAAAGAGTTTAAAACTCAAGTAATTGACCGGGATCATGAGTAAGCAGCGCAAATAGAATCAGACTATATTATCTTACTTTGGTGACAAAGAAGATCAAAACATACAACCAGAAGACAACAAAGTCAAAGCTCCTATATCCAAAGCCTCCAAGAAAAATATAAATCAGTCCTAGCCCTTGGAAGAGCTCAAAAGGGATTTTGAGAAGCAAGTAAGAGAAGTAGAGGAAAAACTGGGAAGAGAAATGATAGTGATGCAAGCAAATCATGAAAAACAAGTCAACAGCTTGCTAAAGGAGACCCAAAAAAATACTGAAGAAAGTAATACCTTAAAAAATAACCTAACCCAAATGGCAAAAGAGGTCTAAAAAGCCAATGAGGAGAAGAATGTTCTAAAAAGCAAAATTGGACAAATGGAAAAGGAAGTCCAAAAGATTATTGAAGAAAATACTTCCTTAAAAATTAGAATAGAGCAATTGGAACCTCGTGACTTTATGAGAAATCAAGACACTGTAAAACAAATCCAAAAGAATGAAAAATTAGAAAACAATGTGAAATATCTCATTGGAAAAACAACTAACCTGGAAAATAGATCCAGGAGAGATGATCTAAAAATTATTGGACTATTTGAAAGCCATGATCAAAAAAAGAGCCTAGAGATCATCTTTCAAGAAATGATCAAGGAAAACTGCCCTGATATTTTAGAATCAGAGGGCAAAACAGAAATTGAAAGAATCCACTGATCTCCTGAAAGAGATCCCCAAAGGAAAACTCCTAGGAATATTGTATCCAAATTCCAGAGTTCCCAGGTCAAAGAAAAAATATTACAAGCAGCCAGAAAGAAACAATTCAAGTATTGTGGAAACACAATCAGGAGAACACAAGATTTAGCAGCTTCTACATTAAGGGCCCGCAGGGCATGGAATATAATATTCCAGAGGGCAAAGGAGATAGGATTACAACCAAGAATCACGTACCCAGCAAAACTGAGTACAATCCTTCAGGGGATAAAATAGTCATTCAGTGACATAGAGGACTTTCAAGCATTCTTGATGAAAAGACCAGAGCTGAATAGAAAATTTGACCTTCAAATACAAGACTCAAGTGGACCATGAAGAGGTAAACAGGAAAGAGAAAATCATAACAGACTTATTATGGTTGAACTGTTTACATTCCTGCATGGAAAGATGGTATTTGTAACTCATGAGACCTTTGTCAGTATTAGGGTAGTTGGAGGGAAAAAATTATATGTATATATATAGGTAGATAGATAGATAGATAGATAGATAGATAGATAGATAGATAGATAGATAGATAGACAGATAGATAGATAGAGGGCACAGGGTGAGTTGAAGATGAAGGGGTCATTTCAGGAAAATAAAATTAAGGGGTGAGAGAAGATTATACTAGGAGAAGAAGAAAGGGAGAGGTAGAATGGGGTAAACTCTCTCACAAAAAAACAGAAAAGGAAAGGCTCTTACAGTGGAAGGGAAACAGGGAAGGTGAGAGGGAATGAGTGAATTTTGTTCTCATAGGATTTGACTTAAGGAGGAAATAACATACATACTCAATTGGGTATGAAAATCTGTCTTACCCTACAGGAAAATGGGGGGGGGGGGACAAGAGAGTAGGAGGAGAATAGAGAGGAGTGTAGATTGGGAAAGGGGGTAATCAGAAGCAAATACATCTGAGAAGGGACAGGGTCAAAAGAAAGAATAGAATAAATGGGGGGGCAGGATAATATTAAGGGAAATAGAGTTAGTTTTTAACACCATGTCTATTTTGGAAGTGTTTTGCATACCTGCACATGTATAACCTATATTGAGTTGCTTGCCTTTTCAATGAGGGTGGATGGGGAGGGAGGAAGGGAGAAAATTTGGAACCCAAAGTTTTAAAAACACATGTTTAAAAAAATGTTTTCACATGCAACTGGGAAATAAGAAATACAGGAAATGGGGTACAAAAATATGTCCTGCCCTACAGGAAAATAGAAAGGAAAGGGGTTAAGAGAAGGGGGGAGAGATAGAAGGGAAGGCAGACTAGGGGAAGGGGTATTCAGAATGCATGCCATCTTGGGGTGGGGGAGCAGTGAGTTGGGGTGAAAATTTGGAACTCAAACTCTTGTGGAAATAAATGTTGAAAACTAAAAATAAATAAATTTATTAATTAAACAAAATAAAATAAAATTTACCTTAAAAAAGTGATTTGGAGCATTTTTTTTATATGACTATGGATAGCTTTGATTACTTTGTCTGAAAACTGCCTGTTCATATCCCTTGACCATTTGTCAACTGAGGAATGCATCTTATTTCTATAAAGTGGACTCAGTTTTCTATATGTTTGAGAAATGAAGTCTTTATCAGAGAAACTCAGTATAAGATTTTGGTTGATTTTTTTTTGATGTCTCATAAAATCATTAGCTTCCACTTGCCCAATTTTAACTTTTAAGGAATTATTTTCTTCAGTGAACTTTTGTACCTCCTTTTCCATTTGGCCAATTTAAGGAGTTTTTCTTTTCAGTGAATTTTTGTATATCTTTTTCTATTAGTCCATTTCTTCTTTTCAAAGCATTCATCTCTCTATTGATTTTTGTGCCTCTTACCATTTGGCCTATTCTGTTTTTTAACATATTATTTTCTTTAGTAATTTTTTTGTCCCTCCTTTGCCAAGCTCTTCACTTGTTTTTCATGATTTTCTTGCATCACTCTCATTTCTCTTCCCAATTTTTCCTCTACCTCTCTTACTTGATTTTTAAAATCCTTTTTGAGTTCTTCAATGACTTGAGTCCAATTCGTATTTTTTTTCTTTTTGTTGTCTTCTTCTGAGTGTGTGTTTTGATCTTCCTTGTCATCATAGTAATTTTCTATGGTGAGAATTTTTTTCTGTTTCTGTTATTTGCTCATTTTCCAGCCTATTTCTTGACTTTTAACTCTATGCTGAAGTGGGGCTCTGCTTCCCAAGTGGAGGAGGCACGGTCCCAAGCTTCACATTTTTTTGTGCACCTGTTTTCAAAGGTAATTCTGGGGACCTGTAAGTTTTTGGCCCTTCCAAAGTGGTATGATCTAAGGATAGGAGTGTTTATTACTCTTCTGTACTGTGCACTGGTTGGTGAGTGACCACAAACACTCTTTTCAACCCTGAAACTGTGACCAGGGTCCCTGCTCCCTGTAGCCACAAGCTTCTCTGTGTTAGTGCTCCTCCTCACACTGGGACCCAGACCCAGATCCAAGGATAGGCAATGCAACAGAGTCCTGCCCTTCATGCAAGCAGAGGGACCCAGTAAATCTCCTTCTGACCCATTGTCTGATCCCCTTACCATCTGTGGACTGAGAGGTCTGGAAACTGCCACTGCTGCCACTGATTCAGCTGCCCCAGGCTTGCTCCTGGTTTTCTGGGGCCCAGTCTGCACTGGCACAGCTGTGCTGGACAGCACTTCTCTCTCACCCCGGTGCAACAGACCTTTCCTGCCAACCTTCTAAGTTGTCCCGGACTGGAAAATTGTTTCACTCCATCTTGTTGGGGGTTCTGCTGCTCTAGAATTTGTTTAGAGTCATTATTTAAAGGTATTAGGAAGGGTTTGGGGGAGTGCTCAGGCGAGTCCTTGCCTGTACTCTGCCATCTTGGCTCCACTTCCTGTCCCATCTTTCAATGCAATATCTCCAGTACAAAATAAAGACAGAATCTCAAGCCCTCTTGTTCCCCTTTGGCTGCTTCTACTCTCCCCTTCTTTGTGCCCTTTCTCCTCTAGCCTTTCCTTATTACTATCCTCATTCATTGCTTGATGCAGAGACACTTTACTTTTCTTAATTCCAGGTTTTTTTTTTTTAATTTTAATACAGAATAGAAACTGTTTCCAAATTAAACCAGATCCCTTGCTGGAGTTAAAAAAACAAAACAAAACAAAACAAAACCAAAAAAGCTAATATGAATGCCCTCTACACATTATGTGTGCTCATTTTTTGTGTATAAAATAAGAGTTACTTGATGTTGGTAGAGCTTTGGTAAGCAGCAAAGACATACATGTATTGATCATTGTTTTCTGCATACAAAGATTATGCTTCTGATAGTGTTATCCTTATGTGTAAGTTGGACTAAAAAGCTCAATGCATTTTCGGCACTACCTTCTTCCTTGTGTACACACAAGGACTATTCTTTGATTTGTTGTGACTTCTATTTGCAAAGTCTGGTGACATTTGCAGCTGCACCTTGTTTACTTCTCAGGTTGACTCATGCTTTTCCTCAAATGCAACCATGCATGGCCTCTGTGATTAATGTATCACAGACTGGCTGGTTAATGTTGTTTTCTGAGCATTCTGCTTCTGAGAACTTGGTCTGAATCTCTGTTTTGCTGCTTGTCTTCACATGCTTGAGGTAGATGCCCTCCCTAACTCACTGAAAGGTTTGAGGCCTGTTGGTTACATACAGCCTGGTTTAGCCCATCTGCTGAGACAGTTTTACCTAAGTGGCCACTACGTGTTGTAACTTCTTAGAGTCACAGGTATGAGTGCTGAAAAAGGCTCAACAAGCCCTCACACCAGAGATGTTTCAATGGCCACAAATGGGGCTGAAGCAGATGCTGTGAACTGCTCAGATCTTGGTCAGATGTAAAAGATGCCAAGATCACCCATTGCATCCAATGCCATCACCAATCATCTTGATTTTTTCCTTGCCATTGAACTTTGATGACTCTGGAAGAGAGAGTGAGGATGATGACTTTGTGCAACTCTGCCTCACTTAAATCCAATTCACATACAAGTCAAGACATCACCCTGTGACATCATAGGTCCTCTTCGAAATCTTAGGATGAATAATGTTTTGCTGTTATCATAGTTTTTAAATGGTGTTACACTTATTTGTATTCATTTCAATTATAACTTTCTTGAGAACTGAGATGATGTCATTTTTTCATCTTTATATCCGCAGCACCAAACAGAGTACATTGTATGTAGTAGGTGTTTAATAAGCATTTATGGAATTGCTTTGTTTGATATTAGGCAGAATTACTGAATTTGAGAGTTGAAAGGGAAATAGCAGCCATCTTGTCCAATCTACACAGAAAAAGAATCCTTACTGTAACATGACTCAACAAATGATGGCCCAAGCTTTGCTTGAAGACTACCAAGGAAGAGGAAACAACCTCCTTTCCATGTGGCCCATTTCGCTGTAGGATAGCTATAGTCATTGGCATGCTTTTCTTGAGGCTCAGATTAAATTGACTTCATTGTCACTTTTACTTACTACTCCTGGTTATGCCCTCCTGGGCCAAACAGAACCTGTCTGATCCCTCTACATGTGAAACAGTTCCAAATACTTGAAGGCCTCTTAGTGTTCCTGGCTTCTCTCAGTATTTAGCTCAGATCCCACTTTCTGCAGAATGTCTTTCCTGGTCTCCTCAGCTGCTAATGCTTTCCTCTGTCAGATGTCATATATAACTTGTATGCACTTAGTAGGTCAGGAATGGTTTTTGTTGTTTCTTGGCCCTTCTTTGCATCCTCAGAAGTTATCTTTTTTACATTTCAAGATCTCATAAGGTCCTGTACCAATGGAAACAGGGTCTGATCTCAGAACCAGACTTGCCTATGAGTCACAGAGCTCACTGGCCAGCCTAGGGGATCCTCTGGAGCTGGGAGAGTCCTCAGAGAGGAGAGGCTGGTGGGGATTACCCTTTTAGCATTTCCATGAAGCCAATTAAAAGTGTCCTCATGGCAGACAGGAAGCAGTTGTAGGATAACTGTGCCTGTTCTAGAGTAGAGGAGAAAGTTTTGAAAATAGAGTTCAAATTGTGCCTCACACACTTACTGGCTATGTGACCCCTGGGTAAGTCATTTAATCTCTCTCAGCCTCAGAATTCAATGGTCTTCAAAATCCCTTCTAATTATAAAATGGTGATCTTATGAATGGCTACTACCAATTAGTATGCTTGTCATATCCTGGAGCCATCACAGTACTTGGGAATGAAAACAAGATACTATTCTAATTCATTAAAAATCTAGGAAATCCAAAAGAATCAGCACACAATAGGTGCCTAATAAATATTTGTAGAGTGAGTCAGAATAGAATCTCTGCTAGTTTTCCTCCCTTTTTGTTTTGCCCTTCAATTTATTTTTTAATTTTTAAAATGTTTTATGGCTTTTTTTTTGGTTTACCATATTGTACTTTGTATCAAAATTCTCTGATAAAAGTTTAGTATACAGGATCTATAAACAATTCACGTATAAAGGCATGTATGTGTATATATGCCCAAAAAGCCATTCCTCGATTGATAAGTGGTCAAAGGATATTAACAATTATCAGATATGACTCTAGTAGTAGAATCTGGTTTTTTACATCATTCCAAATTGCTTTCCAAAATGGTTCTACTAATCCACAGCTCCGCCAATAATGTATTAGTGTGCCTATCTTACCAGAACCCCTCCAACATTTACTATTCTCATCTTTTGTCATCTTTGTCAATTTTGGGGGTATGAGGTAAAAACTCAAGGTTATTTTGACTTGCTTTCCTTCATATAATTATTTATATTATATTCTATATTTGCCTTTATCCAAGTGTGTGTGCTGGCAAATGTTTAACAACCAGTTTCTCTTCTACCCCCAAAAATGTAGGCAAGAAACACTTTTAAGTATGGTCTGCATTAACATTTTTTCCTATAACTTTCTTAAGTCTAGATGATCTACAAAACAATAAATTAAGACCTGTTTAGGAACATTTGCGGATTCCTGAGGTATAAATCTTCCTGCTAAAATTTAACAGTGGTTTTCCCAAGCGGGTTTGAGTCAGTGTCTGTTCTGCCTCTATCTGTTTTTTGGTTAAGAATACATTTTCTACCCATAGCTGTGAAAAGTATATGAATCTGCTTCTCTTCTTCTTTATAGTATGATCTTTAATATTAAGGTCATACATCCATTTAGGATGTTGTTGACTTTTTATTAATGTTCAAATTTACATAGTCATTGAACTACAAATTATTCCCTGGCTCATCTCAACTATAGTTTTTTTTTTTTTTTTTTGGATAAGAATTAGGGACTCTAGTCTTTGGAACCCAGAGAGTTTTCAGTGAGAAACAGGTCTGAAAACACAATTGGTAAACTGTATTCTGATCATCTGAGAACTACCTGAAGCATAATCTTAAGGCCCATAAATAGAATTAACCAATGGTATGGAAGCTTGCCTCTCTGTAAAGAAATTTGACCCTAAGGTTCCTCAGTGAGAACTAGATCTAGACAAGAGCTTAGTGAGGCACAGGGCAGAGGAAAGAGTGAAAGGATGTATTCTTGAGCATGTTTGGAGATAGTTTTTAAAAGACCCTGCAATGTTGAACCAAACTAAGTTGGCTGTCTTTGAAGGACTTTCTGATCCATTCCCTCAGTGGATTGCTCACCTAGTGGTGAAGAAAGTTGTAGCAAATGCCCTAAATAATTTTGTCCAGGATAAGACAGCATGGGGCAGTGGAAAGAGTCTTGGACTTGGGTTTCAAGAGGCGCATTTAGGGAAGATTCTTTCAGGCTTAGGGGCTGGTTGGTGAGTGAACAAGTGAGCAGAGACAGTGATAATAGCCCCAGGGTTGGGAGCTCTAAATCTGTAATTCCATTATCCCTTTTAAGATAATTAAAGTGCTCCAAGAAGAAGGAAGGTGGGACAAAGAGTAACTGGTGCATGGGCCTGTTGACTGATGTAAATAACAAAGAATCCAACAAATCCCCAAATCATGAACCTTTAGAAAAAGCTGTTCTGTTTGTTCACCCCTGCTTTTTGGCCTTGACATTGAACTGGACAAGAAATGTTTTGAAAATAAATGTGTGAGATGATTCTAGGATGAAATAGCTCATATTATCTGGTGTGAAGAAAATAGATGTATAAGGTCACACACACATGCAGAAGGGAGAAAAAAAAATCGACCACAATAATTTAAGTTCAGGGGGTCCTGAAGATTCTTGAAACTGAAGCTTCTAGGTAACTTTTCCCTTTATAGACCACCATGTCCTTGAAAAGTTAATTTTTTTTTTTAATCTCTGGTTACAGGAGGCTTAGCGTAACGATGGAAGTTGAAAGCTTCCCAGGTAAAGATCCTTCAAAGAAGAAATGACTGGTGATAGGGATGGATAAAAGTCAACAGTTTATACCAGTCAATTGCTTTTAAGATTTTCATCAAATGCATCCCTGCAGTTGAAACTTACCAGAGAAGCTTCCCAACTGAGTTAAAAAATCATAAAACATCGACAATGTTGTCTTTGTTTCTCTGTGGCTTTCAGATGTTGGAAGATAGCAACTGAACTGTATATCAGCTTACTTTTTCTCCCCACCTTGTTTTTGAAAAAAAAAAATACCCTAAGGTATAGCACAACAGCCATGCCTTAAGCAAAAAGTTTTTTTAGGTTTTATCGTCTAGAAAAAAAAAATATTACTTTTTTGGTGATGTGCTTACATCTTTTTTCTATATTTTACAGACAAAGGACTATACCATTTGCTTATAAAACATTATTTTAAAACGCAGATATAGAGTTCATCATAATCTTTATTTGTAATCAAAATTTTGGCACCAAAGCAGTTTTTCCAAATGCTTAAGGCATTTGGAAAATGTCCAAAATGCTTTGTGTATGCTAGCCATTGTGAGATTACTGCAGCTATTTTAATTGCAAAACCCAATGTCCTTTTGTTTGCTCTCATCCTGCTTATCCTTTTTGCAACTTTCGCTGACCAACCCTTTCTTCTGAATAAATATTATGTTTTCTCTTGCCTTCTAAGATACTGTTCTCCCCCACCCTGTCTTCATCCTTGCTGGATCATCATCTATGTCCCATGACCTAATTTGGGTATACCAGATCTCTGCTCTGTCCTGTGTTCCCTTCTGGTTATCTCAACAATTTCCATAGAGTCATCTCAGTAAAGAAGACTTCCAAATCTTTAAAGCTAGCCTTTCACCTCCTGAGTTCCCTACACCCCAAACCTTTGTTGGATATTTTTATTTGGAAATCCCAAAGACATCTTGAATTCAAGATGTCCAAAATGAAGCTCATTGTCTCCCTTACAAATTCCATCAGTTATAATAGCTTTTCTCTTTCTCTTGAGGGTCCCTTCAGTTACCTAGGATTACAACCTTGAATTTATACTTGATTCTTTACCCTCAATATCCAATCACTTGATTCTACTTTAGCAACAGCTCTTAATCTCTCATATTCATCCTCTTCTTCCCTCTCATGCTTTCTCCATCCCCTTCACCCCTCAATTCAGGCCCATATCACCTATCACATTTATGGACTACTTCAAGAGCCTCCTAATTTGTCTCCCTGCTTACAGTCTTTCCACTTTCCCATTTATTTTCCACACATTAGCAAAATCCATGTTTTTACAGCACAGTTCTTACCTTGTCACTCCTCTTCTCAAGAAACTTCCATGTTTCTCCTTGACACTATGATAAAACACAAACTCCTCTCTTAGATAAGGAAAGCCCTTCACAATCTGGCACTAAGTCTTCTTTTTAAAAAATTATCTCCCCTCATATTCTCTGCAGTCTAAAAAGTTGATTTAAGTGACTTGACTAAGTTCACATTCTCTGCATGTCAGAGGCAGAATTTGAATTTGGTTCTTAGTGTTCCAAGCTCTGCTCTCTATGTACTCATCCCAACTGTGTATCTATATACACATTTGTACACACACACACACACACACACACACACACACACACACACACACACACGTAGTCACTTAAAATTGTTTTAAGAACTTTCTTCACGGTAACCTTGTAAGATTTATTTCTATTTTAAAGAAACTAAGATTTTAAAACATTTTGCTAATGGACCCACAACAAGGAGATTTCTAAGCTGAGATTTGAATCTGGTTTTCCTGACTCTTGACCCTATAGCCTTAGAGTTCACTCTATCATTTTCTGCATTTATACTATGTAGTTTCAGGGTTGGTTCACTAAAATAACTTTTTAAAAAACCTCCAACTATTGATCTATAATAAATATTCTTTGAGAAGATCACACATTTCATCTTTTAAAAAAATGGAAGTATTGAATTTATTCTATGTAAAATAAATACAATTGAATCAGACTCATGTTGCTTCCCCACTGGCTCTGCTTATGAGGTCAGGGGGAAGGTGAACCACCTGACACAATACCAGAGTTAAGGCATGCCAGGTGCTTAGGAACCAGCAAGAACTGTGGAGGTAGGAAGTGAGTAAAGTGAGGTTTATTCAGCACATACTTACGACCAGAATGTTTGGGCAGGAAAAGAGATAGCATCAGAATGGGTCTTCCTCAGGTGGAGAGTGGGGTCAGAGACTTGACCATATGAGGGGATTTATATCAGGTCTTAAATGGAGTGTGATCTCTTCTTTCATAGACCCTTAGGCAAGGGGGTAAGGCTTGAACAGGGCCTGATACCAAGTCAATCCCACTGAGGCAGAAGTGGACAGTGTTGATGATCACAGGCATAGAGACTTGGTTTTTGATATGCTGATTAGGCAACCCTAAGGCCAGGGAAAGGTTGCCTGCAGTGGAGGGGCTGTGTTGTTATGGTGAGCATAAAGGGTACCCCAGAGTAAGAGGGCCAGAGGAGCTACAACTCATCTCTCTTCTAAGGAAAGAATAACCTCTGTAAAGTTATGAATGAACAGGACAACATTGCTCTAGGTCCATATCATCTCTTCATCTCATTCACACAGACACCTAAAGGGGCAAAACTGAAGACTGCGCTATGTCAGGGGCAGGACTGACACCATCACCCTGTTAATTCAGCTCTGCTGTTGGGATGAAATGAGGAAATTGTGAGTCGTTGAACAGTTAACCAAAAGAGGTTTACTTAGTTATAATAGCAAGGATATAGCCACATTTCACTTCTATACATACAGTTCTTCTTGGTCTCCACATGGAAGAGTATCCAATCAAGCAGTGCAGCGTAGGGTGACTCAGGTGGTCTTCAGACATCTGCTAAATTGGAGGGGCCCCAACCTAACACAGGTGAAACATCTAGATGACCAAGAAACCTCCTTAACACAGTCAGAGGCCACTGGAAACTGGAGTTTTGTCCTACCCTGGGGCTAATAAAATCCTAGCTTAAACTGTGAGATCCTTGAGAACAAGGACTGTGTCTCTCTCTCTGTGTGTGTGCGTGCGTGTGTGTGTTTTTAATATCCTCAGTGCTTACACAGTAGTTGTTTAATAAATGTTTATTGATTGATTTCTTTTTTTTTGCTTTTTTGCTTTTGCCTAACTTATATTGTAGGGGAGAGGGAGGAATGGTCCTGTCACACAGGATAGAGCTAGTGAACCCTGCCTTTATAGTAATACACTAATTAGTAGCTCTTATTTTTTCAGATACAGCATGGTCACTAGGATGATGTGTTAGGAATTGCAAAGTACTAGGTTTAAATCCTGATTTCAAGGATATTAGCTATGTGTTGGCAAGCAAGTCGCCATCTATCTGAGCCTTAGTTTTCCCATATGTAAAATGAGGAAACTACTATCTGAAGTGCCTATCTCACAGGGCTATTGTGGGGCTCAAATGAGCATGTGAAGCTTTAAAGGGTCCCATTCATGTTCCATGTTATTATCAACTTCAGACATTCTACAATTATGAACAATTAAGGAGAACTTGTGGGGTGCTATACCCCTAGGACTGTGTAGAAAAATCTCCTTTTAGGAACAAATCCTAAAGAGCTCATCACTCCTTATGAAATATCTTCATAACGCAAGGCATAACATTGAGCTGATGAGCATTAATAGATCTACATTATAGATATTTTACTGATAAGTATGGGAAACTGTACCAGGCTTGCTTAGGATTAGTTACTTTGTTAACAAATAAATTCTGGCTTTAATGTACTTAGACCATCCTTCTGTTGAATCTTTTGCTACTGGCTACCTTTTTTCTTTTAGATTTAAAAGAAATTATTTCTGATTATGGTCAACATGAGAAGCAGCATAGTGTAGTGTAGGTGTGCCAACCACACAGCCCACAATACTCCTGAGTTCACCCACCAGATTAAAATATAATTGGGAAATATTTAACAAAATAATTAAAACACAACAAAACATAGATAACATTAATATATGGTTTTCTAAGTCAAAAACACCTACAGGGATCCTTCTGTATGCATTAATGGTCCCTCATTGTATTTGAGTCTGACACCACTGGTGTAATGAATAGAAAGTTGACCATGGAGTCTACAAGACCTAGATTTCAGTCTTGTGTCTGACCTGTATAAACAATGTGACTCTGGGCAAGTCATGTCATCTCTCTGTGCCCTGGGCAACTCTCTAAGGGAGAGATTTTAAAATTGATTCTGATCAACTGCAGTGAAGTTATAGCTCCCTAGATCATTAATGTCATAACTCTAGGCCTAAAAATCAAAATCAAAATCAAAAATCAACAGCTATGAAAGAGGTACTGTCATAAGACTTTGGGGCTAGCTGTCTGTTTTGTCCTAATTGAATTCCAACTTGGTTAATTATATTTTGTCCCCTTAAAATCCTCTGAATACTGTGCAGAGTATCCCAAAAGTCTTAGTGCATATTTGAAGCTATTAAGACTTAAAATTACCCTTCTAAGTTTTGACCCTCTGGGGCAAAAGTTGAGTCACCCCACCTTAGTTATAGGTTTTATTTTTGAAAATTTGATGTTATTTTAAAATATTCTTAATAATGAGTTTAAACACAAAACACGAACATTAATGTATTTTAAATTATCAATCTCTGATGATGTAGTTTGGTTTTCGAAAGTACGTATTAAATTTAATACTGAAACAATAAAATTCTCCAATTTAATTGTGTCCCTTTCTGAATTTCTTTTGTTTTCTTCTGTATTTTTAAAAATGTTTTATTTGAACTCTTTTTCTATATCTCTACTGTTATCTACTAGTTTGCCACTCCCTATTCTCACTGACATAAGCCCTCTCTTAAAACAATTATGTATAGTCAAGACACATAAGGAGGCAAAATATAACTAGTGCCTTAATAGCTTAAAACTACACTAAAAACTTTTGGGACATCTTATATAATATCTACAAGAATTTAAAGGAGGGGACAGCTAGGTGGTGCAGTGGATAGAGCTCCAGCCTTAGAGTCAAAAGGACTTGAGTTCAAATCTGGCCTCAGACAGTTGGCATCTACTAGCTGTGTGACCCTGGGCAAGTCACTTAACCCCAATTGCCTCACTAAAAAAAAAAAAGGCAAAAAAAAAAAGAATTTAAAGGAGACAAAATATAATTAATCCAGTGAGAATTTGGCCATGGCATCTAGGCCCAGTGAATCTTATGATAACACAACTTCGTGGCCCATTATAATTTTTAGATTTGGACCTATAGATCTACCTGGGAAGAAACTCTTCACTGAAGACAATACTGAGCCTTAATAACTTAAAACTTCATTAAGACTTTTGAGATACCCTGTATTTCCCCCCTACTCTCCCCAGCTGGATATTAGACTTAGTAATAATGTTAAATAACTGCTCTACTCTACTCCTTAGATGCAGCCAAATTTTAAGAAGCGAAGGAGCAATATCTTGCTGCTGGTTTCTATATAATTAAAAAAAATGCAGCTGCTGTGAAAAATTGTTATATTTATTATACCATCTTTCACAGTCTCTATAAAGCTCTGATAAGTAGATTGCCAGACATTTTCAATTATAGCATAACAGCAGAATGAATACTGAATTTAAACTTTTTTTCCAGTTTATGAAAGTACCAGTACTTGTCAGCTATGCCAAGGTGCAATATCGGTTTCCACATACAATTTTGCCCTTCCACTTTACCCTTGACTTACCGCTCTCCTGTCATCACTTAGGGCCCAGGCTTCTCTAAAGCAGAGATCGCATTTGTGGAAGCTAGTATAATTACTCCTTGGCAAGAAATAAAGGCTCACCCAAGGTTCAAGTTGGGAACATCAATCCTATTTTGCTGTATTCTCTGGAAATGAAATTAGTGCTTGTACTTCCCTTCAGTAGCTATGGTGACCAAGTGACTTCTCAACAACCTTTTATCTATTAGTAGATGTCTATCATGTCTTGAAGCTTTCACTTCTCTATTAGGGAGTCTACATTAAATAACAAACCAACCTCTTGGGCATTTCTTTTTTTTTATTTTTTAAGAATAAATTTTATTGATAGCTTTTTTTCATATATCACCATGAAATAGATTATGATAGATATTGTATATTAGAGCAGAGGAAGCCCTAACCTCTCTGCTCAGTTCCAGGATGTTCCATAAACATCTTATATTCTATATGTCTAAAACTGAACTCATTGTCTCTCCACACAATCCCTCTCCTCTTCCTGACTTCTTATTACTGATGAGGGTACCACCATCTTCTTAGTCAACCAGGTTGACAACCTTATCTTACTCTCTACAAGCCAAGGCCTGTAGATTTTACCTTCATAACATCTCTTGAATACTTTCTCTTCTCTCCTCTGACATTGCCACCACTCTGGTATTGTCATTCCCTCATTATCTAATATCCATACCTATTGAAAAAGCCTTCTGTCATAAATCTCTCCCTACTCCAGTCTATCTGACCATGTAACCTACCTACTTAATAAATTCTAGGGGCTCCCTATCACCTCTAGGATCAAATATAAAATTGTTATGCATTCAAAGGCCTTTGTAACCTGCCCTGTTCCACCTTTCCAATCTTCTTACACCTCTCCCAACCCCACAAACTTTTCTATCTAGTGATGCTGGCCTCCTTGCTGTTCCTTAAAAAAGATGTGGCATCTTTGAACTTGGCATTTTCACTGGCTGTCCCTAATGCCTGGAATACTTACCCTTACCATCTCCTCCTCCTCCTCTTGGCTTCCCTAGATTTTCTGTCTTCCTTTAATCTGAGTTAAAATTTCACTTTCTACTGGAAGCCTTTCTCAATCCACTTTAATATTAGTGTCTCCCCATAGGTGATTATTTTCAATTTATCCTGTTTATAGAGTGTTTGTACATAGTTGTTCCCATATTTTCTTCCCATTAGACTGTGAGCTATTTGAGAACAGGGACTGACTTTTGCCTTTCTATGTATCTTAATGCTTAGTATAGTGCTTGGCACATAGTAGGTGCTTAATAAATGTTTCTTGAATGACTACAGATGTGAGAGCTTTGGTACAGAGCTAATGGAAGACTGTGAGAGATAGGGTTGTCAGGACAGAGGAATGCCAGGGAAAAAGATATGCCCCTCTAAATTTTGACCCTCTGGGGTCGAAGTTCACTAACTCTACCCTAGTTATAGCTACGGTTTTATTTTAGAAAAGTTGATTTGATTTTTAAAATATTTTAAATCATGAGCTCAAAAAGCATAAAACAAACATTTCTGTATGCAGAGTAGTTAAGAGTATTGTATTTGAAACTATCAACCTTGTAATATGTATAGTTTTTTGGAAAGTATATATTAAATTTAATACTGAAATAACAGAATTGACCTATTTGTGTTTCCTTCCAAGTTTCTTTTTGTTTTGTTCTATGTGTTTTTAAATGTTTTATTTATGTTCTTTTAAAAAAAATCTCTACTGCTATTACTAGTTCACCCACCCCATTATCCTTACTGACATAAGCCTTTTCTTATGAAAAATAAGAATAGTGAAGCAAAACAAATGACCATAGCAGAATATGTATATATGTCTCATTCTGTATCTCTAGTACATCACTTCTCTGACAGGAAGAAGGAGATATCCTTCATCATCAGTTGTCTGAAGTTATAACTGGACACTGATCAGAGTTCTATAATCTTTCAAAGCTGTTTTCATTAATATCATTGTGACCATCACAGATTGTTCTCATTATGAATAGTTCTCCTTTAATCTCATAGTAGTTCTTGTACACCTACCTCTCTTTATCCAAATTCAACACTGTAATTTCTTATAGCACAATTATATTCCATTACATTCATATACCACGATTTTTTCAGCCACTCCTTAACTGATGGGCACCCATTTTGTTTCCAGTTTCTGACAACCTTGATTTTACATAAAGTTAATTGGAAGCTAGATGGTGCAGTGGATAGTGTACTGCACCTGGAGTCAGCAAGACCCTAGTTCAGAATCTTCCTTAGATACTTCCTAGCTTAGTGATCCTGGGCAAGTCACTTAACCTCTGTTTGCCTCAGTTTCCTCAGCTACAAAATAGAAATAATAACAGCACCTCCTTTGCATGGTTGTAAAGATCAAATGAGATTTGTAAAGCACTTAACACATGTTCTGGCACATAGTAGGCTCTTTTAAATTAAAAAAAATATTTTGTTAACTATTTCCCAATTACTTGTAAAAAAGTAGCATTCATTTTTTTAAAAAATGAGTTCCAAATGTTTTTCTCCCCCTCCCCCTAACCCCCTATCCTCCCCTTCTAGAAGGCAAGTAATATGATATTGATTATACATATGCAGTTGTACAAAACATATTTCCAGATTACCCATGATCCTAAAGAAAACACACACCCACACAAAAGAAAAATAAAGAAAGTTAAAAAAAAAGTATATTTCAATCTGCACTCAGAGTTCATCAGTTCTCTCTCTGGAGGTAGAAAACATTTTTCATCATGGATCCTTTGGAATTGTCTCCAAACATTTTCTTGATCAGAGTAGCTGTTTTCTACAGTTGATCATCCTTATAGTATCACATAGTAGGCTCTCAGTAAACGTATCTTCCTTTTCCCTTCAGCTCTTCCTACTGAAATATTTTTTTTTTAACCTGGAAATCTACTCTAGAGTCAGTTTTGGCCACAACTGTCTCAGATGGGCAGGTTTCTTTGATCCAAATCTTTGGACTAATTAACCTCTCTTTAACCACACTCTAGGTCTTCCATAATTTGTCATCAGGACACTGCATGCTCATGTTTCTGGTTGAGTGGGAAGTAAAGTACAGCATTGAAACCCTGGTTGGACTGACAGGTTGCATGTAGGTTCTGATCTTTTTTTGTGGGGGGTCTGTTTCAGTTTTCATTTGTATAGGGATTTCCAATTCAGAACAGCAACTGCTCAGGAAATGATTATACTAGGAAGGTTGCAAATACAGATAGGCAAATGACAAATATTATACTCTTCTTACTCACCAAATTCAATTGTTGAAATAGCTTAATGTGGTACCTAGAATAGTATCTTGCATGTAGTAAGTGCTTAATCAGTATTTGTTGCATCATCAAGACACATGAGACTGATACCTACAGTTTCAACTAATATCACTGCTAAGCCAGAGAGTTATCTCTTCGTCTTGGTGAAAATAAATTCTTGCAACTCTAATTTTTACTGCTAGCTAAAACCATATAATCAACAGCTACCTTGAAACCCAGAGCTAATTACTTCTCTGGATTCTATGCACAATGACCCTTTAATATGTCTTCATTCTCCAGACCCTTAGTCTAGGTCACATTCCGTCAGGGCTTATTCCATCATCTTTAGAAAACTCTTGCTGTCATCTTCCATCAATCATACATAGGATGATTTTAATCTTTTTCTATGACTTCAGAATCATGACTCATATTACTCTTTTCTACTTTATAATCAATCACTATTCTCTATTATTTTAACATCTGTATAACTGATCTTCAGATTCATGGGTTTCTCAACCATCATGACTTTGAAAATTTCCATTGTTCACACTAGCCATGAGTTAGGAGGACCACTCCTTGTACCTTATCATTTGAAGGTTCCACATTATCTTTGAGATGTTTAACTTGACATCGCTCTATGACCACAAAATTTTTACCTGACAACCCTTCTACTCCTCTGCATTAGGAATCTTCTAACATTTTCTTCTTCCTAATAGGCAGGTATGGATTAGTGGAAAAAACATTGGGTTTGGTGTCAGAAGGTTTGAGTCTCACTGGCTATTATTACTTAAAATTATAATGTAAATTTCTCTGAAAAAATCAGATTTATCATGTTTGTAGTAGTATATAACATAATAGAGCTATGATTCTTACATTGAAACTAATCTATATGAGTATTAAATAGAAAATATCCCACCACGAATTATTTTCTACAATACATATCCCACTCATTTCTATCAAAATAGTTGGCAAATTATGTTCGGTCAGCAAAAAAAGAAAGAAAAAGGAAAAAAAATATCATGAAGAGATCACTAGAGGTTTTTAGGAACAAAGGGAAAGAGAAGAATGGCAAAATGAAGACACAGTATCAGAAACATCTGAAGATTTGAAATAATCAGCTAGGGCTTCAGCAGTCAAGGACCCAGAGAACAAAGCTCTTGAATTTACTGTAGTTTGCTACTAAGGATTCATGCTGTCACTACATAAAACAATAGAATAATGAAAAGCAGTACAATTGAAGAAGGACCAATTTGAAGTCTGTTAGAACATTCTGGCTATCAATGACATTAGATAAAGGACTTTCCTTCATATGTCTTATGTTAAAGTCTTTTTAGGACCTTTTTTTTTTTTGATAGACGACCAGTAAATTATTATGGTGAGTATAAGAATTTTCATTTTATTACTAGGCACTACTCTGCTAATTGTAATTAATGGGTGTAGTTTCCGGCTGGAATGCCCTGAATGGAAAGTACCCCAGCAAATCACAAAATGTTAAAGGCACTCTCACATATCCTTTGATTCATAGCCATGACCTAGACCATAGGACCTGTAAAGTGCTTTGGGAAAAGATGTCAGACATTATGCCAGATAGGGCATGCATGTGAGTTCTATAAGTTATCCAGTGAATTCTAAAGGTACACAGAAGCCAAGGCAGAGAGAAAATGAGTTTGTTAAGCAGGAATATTGCATTAACTAGGATATTCTCATAGATATAGTTCACAGAGCACAAAATGGTCTGAGCTTACATATTACAGATGAAGTCTAAGTAGCTTCTATATGGTCATACCATCAATATTTATAAAACAGAAGGAAATTAGTTGATGTGACCCTGTATAGGTTTGCTATTTCAGCTATATATAGTAACTCCCAAATTAATGAACTGCAGTTACTTATTTTAGATTAAGGTGACCTACATTGGTAGAGACTTGGTGAATGATTGGCAGTCAGATTGGCACTGACAGTGTTAGATCCGGAGCTGGGAAGACTAGGGTTGGAATTCTACCTCAGACATTTATTAATTGTGTGATCCTGGTAAGTCATTTCATTTTTCTAAGTTTCTGTGCCTTCATGTGTGAAATGGAGATAATCATAGCAGTAATCTCATAGCATAATCTCACAGGGTCATTTTGAAGATAAGATGAGATAATGTACATAAAGAAATTTTCAAATCTTAAAAGACTGCAGAAATGTGATGCTGATGCTGATGCTACGGAGGATGAAGGGAGCTGCAGCAGTACTAGCAGTGGTGGTGGTGGTGGCAGGAATGGTAATAGTATTCTGGGCAAGGAAGAAGGAAAAACTAAAAATATTTCTGAAGTTTCCAGTCTGGGTAACTAGGAAAATGATGGCACCTTTGTCAAAACTATAGTAAAGTAAGGAAGGTAAACTGTTTTTTGGGGGGTGGGGATATGACAAATTCTCATTTAGACATATTGATTTTGAGATACTGGTTAGGTATGTAAGTATAAGGCAGGAGATATAGATATACCATGGAATTATCTGGATAGATTTCATCTGGAGAGAAGTAATAGTTGAAGCAGCAGAGTAGTTAAGATCTTTGAGAGGGGCAAGAGAAAGGTAGAGGGACTGGGTTGCTGTGGGAATCAAATGAAAGAATGTGCATAAAGTATTTTGTAAATTTAAAAGTGCCTTAAAAATTTTTAGCTATTACTATTAATCTTCTTCATCTATATCTTTCTCTTTTCTTCATCTTCTTGTTCTTTTCTTGTCTTCTTCTTCTTCTTCTTATTTCTGTTATGTGAAGGAAGAAGAAAAGTAGCCAGCTGGGGAGACAAAGAAGGAATTATAAGAGAGGTAGTAGAATAATCAGTTCTGTGAATACTGGGGAAGTCAAAAGAGGAGATATTTATAAAAAGAGAAAGTTGATTAGCAGATACTAGAGAGAGGTCAAGATGTCAGTAATTCAATTCAGTTCAATTCAATTGAAGAAGCATTTATTAATTTTCTAAGAAGTGATAAGACAAAACTAGAATGTTCTCTGCCATCAAGACATGTAGACATATGCAACATATGTAAATAGTAATTACAAAATAATTTTAGAGGTTGGAGAACCCACCAACAATTGGGATTCTTAAAAATGATATCAAAATGGTGGCATTGTAATTGAGCCTTGAAGGGAGCTTGGGATTCTAAGAAGTGCAACTGAGCAATGAGGGCATTCTAGGTAAGAGGAGCACGCATGAAGACAGGATATGGAGTGTCATGCATGGAGAACAAGGAACAAGTCAGTTTGTCTGGAACATAGAGTTTGCAGCAGGGAGTAATAAGAAATCGGTCCAGAAAGAAAGATGGATTGGAATCATATTGTGAGGAACTTTAAATCTTAAACAGCAATGTTCTATTTTATCCTAGAGGCAATAGAAAGTCTCTGAAATTTCTTGAGCAGGGGAAAGAGAGTGTCTTATGTAGTAGGAATATTAATTTGGCAGTTGTATGGAGACTAGATTATAGAGAGGAGAGACTTGTGTCAGGGACACCAGGAAGAAAGTTATTGCAGTAGACTGAGTGAGAGGTGATGAAAGTCCGAAGTAGGTGAGAGACTTTGTGAAGGTAGAATAAATGAGACATGGCAACTGAATCAATGTGGGGAGCTAGAGAGAATGGAGACTTTAGAATGGTAACAAGTTTGTTAATTAGGGTGACTGGAAGATGATGGATCTTTTGACAGAAATAGAAAAGTTAGAATTGTTGTTCAGTCATTTCAGGCGTGTCTGACTCTTTGTGACCCCATTTGGGGTTTTCTTGGCGAAGATTTTAGAGTGGTTTATCATTTCCTTCTGCAGCTCACTTTACAGGTGAGGAATCTGAAGCAAACAGGGTTAAGTGACTTGCCCAGGGTCACACAACTATTAAGTGTCTGAGGTTACATTTAAACTCATGAAGATAAGTCTCCCTGATTCTAAGCTTGGTGCTCTCTATCTGCTGTACCACCTAGCTGCCCTTTTGGATTGAGAAGGGGTTATTATTATTATTATTATTATTATTATTATTATTATTATTTTGGTAGGGGAGAAATTCTCTTTACTTTTTATTATTTAATATTTTAGTTTTTCCCAATTACATGCGAAAACAATTTTAACATTCTTCTAAAAAAATTTTTTTTCTGCCTCATTCCCCTCCCCCCATCGAAAAGGCAAGCATTTTGACACAAAACACATTTCCTTGTAAGTCATTCTGTGAAAGAAAACATGGAAAAAAAAAACCCAAGAAAAATAAAGAAGGTAAAGAAGAGGTATAAGAAGTTCTCTTTAGATGTGTTGAATTTGATGTCTTCTTTGAGGATCTCCTTTAGATTTAGACAATTGCCATCTGGTCCATTTCACCAATGCAAGATACTCCAATATGAAGAAATGAATAAAAATCCCTAAGTGAAAGCTGATCTGGCCACTCTGTCCAAATAACATGCTTTAGAATATGGAGACTAGCTCAAGAAAGCTATGAGTTAAATCAATGTGTGAAAAGTGTGTGTGTGTGTGTGTGTGTGTGTGTGTGTGCTACCCATGTAGATTATGAATGTTCACAATTGGTTGTCTAAATGAGGCTCACAGAATCTGGCCCATTCCTCTCCAAGGGAGAATCTGAATTCTGCCTGGAAGTAAGCAGGAAATTGGAGCTACTAGGATGGTCCCTCTGCTCTCCTCAAAGAGGGGGTACCAGTCTAAAAATGTCTACCCCCCTATATTGTTAGTTTAGGGGAAATGATTTCATTAGGAGGGTCAAGATATTTTCCTGATCACTCTGTCCCTTAAAGAGGAAGGGGTGAAGCACATATCTGAAAGCTTGACTCTCTTTACCACCAAATATTATTTGCATACAAACCATCACAATTAGTGAAGAGCAAATAAGTCTATTTATCCAAGTGATGAAGTTTGGGAGTTCAGGGGTGCTGGGACCCCAATATGACAACACATGGGTCCTGCCTGAAAGAATTCGACCCAAGCCTTCTTTCAGCCAAAGACACGGTTTATTGCCTTCTTTCAGCCAAAGACACGGTTTATTAGAACATTGAAGATAGTGGGCAGACTCTTAAGGAGTCTGAACATGGGTAAGCAGTGGCTAGATTATAAGAATCTAAGCATCTTAATGGAGACAAGATGGACCTTATATACAGAAAGCCTATGGGAGGGATCTAGGAGTAGCCAAGTAGTCTATGAGGTAACAGAATTCCAGGGACCTGGACCACAAGGCCAAGGGAAGAATGGAGAAGTGGCCTGGGGCCATAGGGAGGTCCACAATGAAAGGCTAGTTAATAGGATTATAGCCTCAGGGGAATGCCAGAGATTTGGCCATGTGGGAAAGTCCAAGGTTTTTCCTTTCTGGGGTCTAGATCCCAACCCCATCACAAGCAGAAAGCAAACAGAAATCTGAGAAGTTTTATAGATTAGACAATAACAAACAATACACAGAGTTAATGAGCTTTCCCTCTGGGAATGAGATATATCAACTTGACTGAGAGTCACTGACCTTACCCTCTGGGAAAATCCCCCAAGTCTCTAGGGAGGCAAGTAAGAAATCTGAGACATATTTGGGGGCTGTCTTTCTTCCATGCGTATGCCTCCAAAGTCTGTTCTCTTTCTATATTTCTTTTTGAAGAGGGTCCGAAATCAAGCATATGCTCTCTCAAAGCTGGAAGCAAGAAAGGGTCTCTTCTCCCAAGCTCCCTCCAACTTGATCCCTTATGCAGGCATACAACATTGAATAATCATTTTCTCTATCAGTAATGACAGCCCTATACAAATGTACCGGGTCCAAACTCTGGATTTTATCAGAAATTCAGGCCATGGACAAACTTTGGTGCCCTTTTCAATGGCCGCCTATAAAGGGGAGAGTTGCTCCTAAGTCCAGCACAGACTTTGAAGATCAGGGTCTAATTTCAAAGAGAAAAGACCCATAGTCAGCTATAGGATTGATGAGGTCTAGAGGTTAGGAGTGCTGGAACACCAGGATCATGACATGTGGGTCCTGCCTGAAAGAATTCTACCCAAGCCTTCTTTTAGCCAAAGATAAGGTTTATTAAAGATCGGCCATATTGGCCAGACTCTTAAGGAGTCTGAGCACCTGTCAGCTAGTGGCCAGATTGTAAAAATCTCAGCAGTGGCTAGATTATAAGAATCCTAGCATCTTTATGGCGACAAGATAGACCTTATATACAGAAAGACTATGGGAGGGATCTAGGAGTGGCCAAGCAGTTTGGAGTGATGGGAGGAGGGGTCCAAGGAGATCTGGATGAGAGTGGCCAGTAAACTGGGGTGAACAAGACTCCTGGGACCTGGACAATGGAGCCTAGCTAGGATTAAGTGTGGGAAATGGCTGGGGGTCATAGGGAGGGCTAGACTGGTTTGGAATTGGGAGATTGGGTGCAGCCACAAAGAAAGGCCAGTTGATGGGATTATAGCCTCAGGCAAATGCCAGAGATTTGGCCCTGCGGGGGAAAGTCCAGGGTTTTTCTTTTTTACTATTTAGCTCCCATCCTCATCAGGATGAGTCAAATTCTTTCTCCATGCTCCTTTCTCCTTTCATTTTCTCAACAAATTACAATATCGAAAAAATCCTAAAGTACGGATCTGGAAGAGGAAGTTACAGATAATACCTCACCCATCACCAGCTTGAAGTTGTGAAGAAGGATCATCCCTAACACATGATATAAATAGGCTTTTTTTCTGTATTAAAAAAGGAAAAGTTGGTAAACCAGATTGGGAGCTACCACTCTACTACTTGAATCTGGATGCAGACTTGGAGGATTGTAGTGGGTCTGCTATGTTCAGCTGGCTGTACAGAATATCTTTTAAAAATATCTTATTTGAAGACACAGTTCTCATATGTTGATTCTCTCATTTTTTTCTTTCCAATGGGTATGCTAATTTCTTACATAATCTTTTAATTAGAGAGACTTTTTCCACCAACTGTAGAAGCCTTTCTGGATCCCCCTTAATGTTAGTCCCTTTCTTTTGTTGATTATTCCTTTTTATCCTGTGTATAGTTTGTTTGTACTTACATTGTTTGCATATCATTGAAAGCAGGGACTGTCTTTTGTCTTTCTTTGTATCTCAGCACTTAGCTCAGTGCTGGCATATACTAGGTGCTTAATGAACACTTATTGACTGACTGAATTGAAATGAGGAAGAGAAACTAATCAATTGTCCTCAATTGAAAACTCCCAAAGCTTAAGTAGATCTCATTCAAATTACTGCAGTGATATGCCCTCATTTGATACCTATAGGACATTCATGTGAAAAAATCTAGTAGACATTTGGGATTCAGGAGACCAAAGAGTACTGATTATATAGGTGTGGGAATCATATGCATAGATATGATAGTTGAATTCATGGGGCTAAGGAGCTCATTCAGAAAGATGGTGTAGAGAAAGAGAGAGGATAAGGAGCTATGTTAAGATGGAATCCTGGGGTATGACCAATCATAGATGGTGGGATATTGATGATGATGCATTAGAGAAGGCTGAGAAGACATAATTAAACAACCAACCTATCAGACTATCAATGTATAAACATTTATTAAGCACCTAAAAGCTGGTGATATAAAAGGAAGCAAAAGAGAATCTCTGCCCTCAATTAGCATATATAATTATAATCTAATTATAATTAGATTGTAATATAATGGGCAAGACAAAGTGCAAATAAATATGTACGAACAAGCTATATATAGGATAAATAGAAAATAATTTACAGAGGAAGCCACTAGAATTAAGAGAGTTTGAGGAAGGCTTCCTGCAAAAGATGGGATTTCAGCTGGAAACTGAAGGAAGCTAGAGAAGTCAGTAGGTGGAGTATTAGAAGGAGAGCATTCCAGGAATTGGGAACAGCCAGAAAAAATGCGTGGAGCTCTGACATGGAGTGTTTTGTTTGTGGAACAGCTAGGAGGCCAGCTTCACTGGATCAAAGAGGAGTCAGGGAGTAAAGTATAAGAAGACTGGAAAGGTAGGAGGAGGCTAGGTTATGAAGAGTTTTGAATGCCAAACAGAGCATTTTGTTTTTGGTCCTGGAAGCAACAGGGAGCCACTGGAGTTTACTGAGTAGGTGTGGGGTGACATGATTGGAGCTGCATTTTAGGAAAATCACTTTTGGGGGCTGAGTGGAGGATAGACTGAAGTGATAAGAGACTTATGGTAGGCAGACCCACAGCAAACTATTTTAATAGTCTATGTGTGAGGTGATGAGGGTCTGGACCACAGTGATGTCAGTGTCAGAACAGAGAAAGGGACATATTCAAGATATGTTGCAAAGGTGAAATCAACAGGCCTTGGAAACAAATTGGATATGGGGGAGAATGAAAGCTAGTGAGGAGTCACCCAGTCTGACTGCGTGATTCTTCCTATTCTGCCCCTGTTAGGATTGGAGACTTCTTGCTTCTTGAGGCTCTGGGAGTCTCAGGATGAAGTGGAAAGAATACAGACCCTAGAATCAGATGACTTGGGTTCAAATATTACCTCTGTTACCTATTACCTTTATGACTTTGGGCAAATTACTGACTTCCTTGGGCCTCAATTTCCTCATCCATCCAGTGAAGGGGGTGGACTATATGTCCTCTGAGGTCCTTTCTGTTTCTTGGTCTATCACCTTCATCGACTTTTGTACTCTGCTGTCTAACTGACTCTTGTATAGAGAGCTCACCTATTCCTTATTACCATTTCAGCAACGTGGAAGAGAACGAAACACCAATGAGAACCAACAGTTTGATGTATAGTATCCTTTTGGGTTATCTAAATGAGAAAATCAGGAAAAAAAGGTAGAAGAAAAATAGTTTATTGTTCTTTTTTGTTTCTTTTAAGAGCAGAAGCAGAGAGTAAAAAGGGGAAAGCCTTGTAGCATTTGTAGAAACAGCAAAAATATATGTGATGAATACTTTCTTGAAAAAGCTGAAAGTTAGAGGATGGCGCTTGTGATTGCCAAATGGGAATACAAACAAAATTGATTGCATCTTGTCAGTTATGAGGCTTATAATGTATGATGGATTGGGGTTTGGACATCTTGTCTCCATCGTGCAGTCTGACTGCAAACTCTAAGTAATCTATATTTAAATCTTGGAGGAATCATGATACAAATGTGCCTTCAGTTGTAACATTTTTTGCACATGCTGAGCACACACTGAATCTGTCAGGCTGAGCCATGGGCAATTGTTGATGGACAATGCAGGGCTGGAAGCCAGGACCACAAGAGCCAAGGCAGAAGTTGAGAATACAGTTCAGGGTCATGTCAAGTCAACTGTCCAGAACAAAGAAGAATGCTGGAAGAAAGTCATTGCTGAAAGCCAGAGCAGTAAGTCTAAACTAAGCAAACAGTCAGGAAGGAGTCAGTTGTTAATCAGAAGTTAGTTTGAGAAGGGTAAGACCAAGTGGAGACATAACCAGGGTGGAGTGCTCAGGACGTTGTCCCTGGGAGGTCAAATTTAGAGGGTGCTAACAACATTTCTTGCAGTCCTATAACAGCTTAGAAACATCAGAGATTAACACAAAGTAAGAATAATAAATTTAAGTAGGATGTTAGCAAATGATGCAGATTTCTTCCCTGTGGCTGATGCTGTCTAGATGAATTGCTCCTCAGACTTAACCCACCCCATTCCTTAGCTCACACCTCCCAACACACACACACACACACACACACACACACACACACACACACACACAAACACACACCCTACAGAGAATGGTCCCTAGGATTCATTTCATATAACTTGCCATGGACTTTGTTTGTCCTATTTGCTCTAGGTATAAAACCTGCTAGTTAAGAATCTGAGTCAAGAGCCAGGGATGATGTAGAAACTAGAGTTTGGGGTAGAGGAGGGAATTATAGTCCTAGGTCAAAGACCATTGAGCAGCCAGGAGATCAGAAGCAGACACTGTGTACTAGAGGAAAGAGTTTCTTGAAAATGAGACAAAACTTGTCTCAAGCAGGAAATGCCATAGGAGGCCCCAATGATGGGTTTTCCAATGTGTGATCAGTAGAGAGCCTGGAGGATTAATGGCTGTTGCAATATAATACACACAGTGGCCAGTTCGAGGGAGAGCCTGAAAACAACATAACCTGATAACACTGATATCATAATTCATACATCCATTTATATGGCTTTTATTGCCCAAGACTGTCAGAGTACCTGACAAACCTGATACTCTTTACGAGAGCAGAATGGCTCAAAAAGTATGGCCAAAGGTACCACCTTTGCCAACCTTGTGACATATATTCATCATCCAGACAAGTCCCCTGGTATTCTTTATATTCTTCCAGACCTTCGGTAGTGAGGTAGAATAATACAGTGTCGAGGGCTTTGCCAAGGGAACATCCAAGCAGATTGGGAATATACCAATGGGCATAAAGGGAAAGGTACTCAGGGACCCACCAGCCTGTTCAAACATGCTACTGTGCTACAACAAAGCCCTACTTCTGTCCTGCTTTCTCATCTCCAAGGTTCTGGGGTTCTGCCCTGCTTTTCCTTATCTCTCTGTTTCTGTCTTTCTGTCTCTTTGTCTCTCTGTCTGTCTCTGTTTCTGTCTTTCTGTCTGTCTCTGTTCGTCTGTCTGTCTATATAAATTTACTGCAGAAAGGGAGAGATGGTGTACTTCTCAGAGCTATCAACTACAGATGCTGCCTTCCCTCCTGCCATCAGAACTTAGCTGTACTGCCCTCCTTGCTAGCACTATAGTATGGAGCCATCAAATAATTTAAAAAACATTTTTATTATAAATTTAACAACCATCATTAAAAGCAGACAATCAAATAGACATAGAAAACAAGGTACAAACTTACCCTGAGCCCCTAGTGTCAAGGCAGAACCAAAATGATGTTAACAAATAGAAAACAAGCAGTTTGCTTTTGTTCTGTTGTCTTATAGGCCAGCTGGAAGTTCTGTCACTTTGGACTGTTTTCCTTCCTTCCTTCCTTCCTTCCTTCCTTCCTTCCTTCCTTCCTTCCTTCCTTCCTTCCTTCCTTCCTTCCTTCCTTCCATCTCTTTCCTTCCTTCCATCATTCTTTCCTTCCTTTCTTTCTTCTTTTCCTCCATTTCTTCCTTCCTCCCTCCCTCTCTACCTTAATATATATGCATATATGTAGTTATGTTAGATGTATATGCTATTTCTGATTCTGATAATTTCATTGAGTCACTTCATGTAGGTCTTTCCATATTTCCCTGTATTGCTTTATATTTGTCAGTTTATAGCAACATGATATATAATTATATCAATACACTATAATTTATTTAGCCATTCTCCAAATGTTGGACAACAAAGATTGTTTCCAAGTTTTTGCTACTACTAATAGAACAGCCTTGTATATTTTTGGACAGATATGTGCTTTTTTTCCTCCTTTTTAGGATGTTTTGGGAATAGATTTCTAAGATAATTTCTGGGTCAAACAGTAGAACTCCATTGAATTATAAAATTGACATGCTCGCAACTTTATCTTTCTTTTTTATAGTCAGTTTTGTTTTTTTTTTTTTAACGTGCTAATACTCTGCAGAAGATATTCAGATTGCTGCTGGCCCTTACTTATCTTCTATACTACTGGAGGCCGGCCAGTTCTTCTTATTGGACTTGTGGGCATATGCACTTAACTCAGCTGTGGACTATTTAATTTCACCACCTGCTTCAAGGAGAAGATTCCTGGCAGGGGGGTCTTGGCGTCTTAGTCCAACAGTTTTCACCAGTCCTTGGCTGTATGACTATCAATGGCTCAACTGTACCAGGAGGGAAGTATTTTGTATTCTAATGGAGTCACCACCATGCTATCCAATTATAGTTTTATACTTGTATCTCTTTCTTAAGAACCGCCACTAGCTCCCCATTGTCTAAATAATAAAGTTTAAATCCCTGACTTGGGCATCCAAGCTGCCCCAACTCCCCAAATTGGCTTCATCCAACCTCCCTGGCTTTAATCTACACTCTTCCCATATATATGGGCAGTTGGGTGGTACAGTGGATAGAGCACTGGGCATGGAGTCAGGAAAATCCTAAGTTCAAATTTGACCTCAAACACTTACTAGCTGTGTGACCCTGGGCAAGTCACTTAACCCTATTTGCCTCAGTTTCCTAATCTATAAAATGAGCCAGAGAAGGAAAGGGCAAACCACTTCAGGATCTTTGCCAAGAAAACTTCCACAATTGGGTCATGAAGAGTTGGACCCTACTGAAAAAAAAGATTAAACAACATTCTCCTATATGTATTCTATCATCCAGTTAAACTAAACTTCTTCCATCCTCCATTGTTCTCCTGCACTCTACCTTCTCTTCTCATTTGTTGTCTCTGAAGGTGGTCATGTAGTGAAGTGGAAAGAGAAGCACTGGCTCTAGAGTCAGACGACCTGGGTTTAAATTCTACCAGTGTGACTGTGGGCAAGACATTTAAACTCACTGGAACATGATGTCCTCATATGTAAAGCAAGAGAGTTAGACTAGATAGCTTCTGAGGCTCCTTCTGCCTCATCTATGATTCTATGCCCAGAATAGACTTGTACCCATCTTTCCTTTGAGGGCCCAAAACAGCCTCCCCTTTGTCACACAGATCTTTGCCTAGGACCCTCCACACTTCTCTCTCTTTCCTTCAGATCATATGCAGAAGTGTTGCTGGAGGCAGCTCTTACCAGCTCATGACAGCTGATTATTACATTTTCATTCTGAGCGTTTACATTTTGGAAATCAGCAGAAGCTTCATATCAGGGTTTGATTTATTGTTTTGTTGATTGTCTAGAGTGATGGAGACAATGATAATAATGCAGACTAAACTTAAAAGTGTATTTCGTGTATATTTTGGGAGAGCCAGTTGCTAAACATTTGTCAGCATGCCCCCTTATTCCTATGTATTTGTATAGCTTTTCCTACTTAATTTGTAAGTTACTTGAGAGTAGCATCTGATATACGTGTTTGTATCCTTAGCATTTTACACCATGACTTGCCCAAAGCAGATATTTAATAAATGTTTGTTGAACAAGTAATACCTAAAATGTATGCTTACTTGTAATATAAACCCTGAGGATAATGTTACTATAAAAATAAACTGAATTTAATTGTGGTGTACAGAAATTGTTCTTTAATTCCTAACACCATGTATGATGAATAAATATAGTGAAAAATACATTAGAATTGGAATCAAGCTTTCTTGGTTCCAGGCTCAATTTTGCCATTTACTCGCTATGCAATTGTGCGCAGCTATGCAGCATAGGGGACAGATCTCCAGGCCTGGAGTCAGGAAGACCTGAGTTCAAATCTGGCCTCAGACACTTACTAGCTATGTGTCTGCAGAAAAGTCACCTAATTCCGTTTGCCTCAGTTTCCTCATATGTAAAATGAGCTGGAGAAGGAAATGGCAAGCCACTCCAATATCTCTTCCAAGAAAACCCTAAAAATGGGGTCATGAAGAGTTAGACACAATGGAAAATGACTCAGCTCAACAAAAGCTATGTGATTGTAAGCAAGACATCTGACTTTGCCTCTGGGTCATAGTTTCCTCACCTATAAAATGGGTATTATAATACTTGCACTTACCTCACAGGATTATTTTGAGACTCCAAAGAAGATAATGTATTTAAAATGCTTTATAAACCATAAAAAGATAAACCAATGTTACCTCATTATTATTACTGAGTAAAAACAAATATTGTTGATAATGTGCAGAAACTCCTAAATAAAGATATTTCATTGAATGGTTTTAAAATGCTGGGAAAAACAAAAACACAGAAAAAGGTCTGGCTGTCCATCTCATGGTCGCTACAGGAGGACCTGCTGCTAAGAGAAAGGACAAACATTAGGAGGTAGCACAGTTCCAAATATTCATCTGTTTTGAGTAACAGCAGTTCCTTGCCTTGAGGAAAGCAAAGCAATAATGGAGAACTCTGACATACTGCTAAGAGTCGCCCAGTCTGGACAAAGTTAGAGCCATCCCTTCTAGGTAGGGAAGATTGACATAGCGGCAAATGACCACAAGACTAACACAGAACTACTCAGGAGGTAATTAGAATCTTTACCCTTAGAATTCCTTCTCCAACCCCTCACCAGAAATGCCTGGGAGTAAAGGAAGGAAAGATAAATGCATCTCTATACAAGCCAGTGTTTAGATAAGTGGAGCTTATCAGTAGTGATAAGTATACTCAGTTTTTCCTTGAAATACATTTTTTTTTACTTTTAACTATTGCTCCAGAAAGGACAGTTAGGTGGCGCAGTGGATAGAGTGTCTGGCTTGAAGTCAGGAAGACTCATCTTTCTGAGTTCAAATTCAGCCTCAGACACTCAGTAGCTTTGTGACCCTGGGCAAGTCACTTAACCCTGTTTGCTTCAGTTTCTTCACCTGTAAAATGAGCTGGAGAAGGCAATGCCAAACCACTCCAATATTTTTACCAAGAAAACCTCAAATGAGGTCATAAATAGTCGGGCAGTACTGAAAATGACTGAACAATACCACCAACAACATTGCTCTAGCAAGGATATGATGTCACATGGAATAACAGAGTCATAGCGTTTTAGAACTGAAAGGTAGCATAGAGATGGTAGTTACTAGTAAAGCAATCAGCCTGAACTGATATTTACTCTCTGTGAGTCCTTGTAGAAATCACTTAACCCCTTCAGCCTCGGTATTCTCATATACAAAATAAAAAGGCTGGATTAGATATCTCTAGTCTGTCTCTAGTCTGAGAGGAGGGAGAGTCATATCTTTTCACTGTGTTTTTTGTCATTACTGGCACTGAACAGGGAAAAATGGGTGCAGCCATACACCAACATCGTTGATGCCCGCTATGCAATGAGCAGCAATAACCGGAGGAGTTTCTTCCCCTCCCTTGCTGCATGGCCACCCTCCAAGTTACACGAGTGTCTGGTGCTGTTTCCAAAGTTAGACACTCAATTCAGTATTTCTTTATATATGAGCAGTTGCTGTGGAGATTTTTTGGTTCTAACATTAAAATTTTTTTGGATGACTTTATAAAATGGGTGATAAAAAGAAATGGAACATTGAATCAAAACATACTGTCTTTAATCCAGAGTGGACAAATAGATACTTGTTTACTTACATGAGAGACAAAATATTGTGCCTTGTTTGCCAAGAAGTAATAGCCATTCTGAAGGAATACAATCTTCGTTGCCATTTCAAATCAAAACATCCTGACTTACGCAAATTGGACACCAATGAAAAACAAATTAAAGCATCCACATTATTGAATTAGTATCAGCCAGAAAGTATTTATTAAGCCCCTACCAGGTGATTCTGTGGATAGAGTGTTCGTTTTAGAGTCAAGAAGACCTGAGCTCAAATCTTGCCTCAGATGTTTTCTAGTATGTCACTGAGAGCAAATCATTAACCTCTTTTGGTCTCAGTTTCTTCATCTGTAAAAATGGGGATAATAGTAGGATCTACTGATTCAGTTATGGAGACTTCACATATTTAATGAAAATACTGACCTTGACTTTCCTCTTTTTATATTGTTGTGCAAGGAAGAGGAGACTTTCTCTAGCACCCTCTTCTCTTTTCAATCCAAATAGATCTCACCAGGAATATTTCACATGCAGTTTATGGTAATACTCCATTCTTAACTACTTAAAGTAGGTACCTGACCCTAGTCCCCTTTTGTGGAAAGCAATGGGTGAATAGCATACTATTGAGGTTATATATATGTCCTTGGTCTGGTACCCTAGGCTATTCTACAGACAGATTGCTTTATATTTCATAATGCAAATAAGGTTGTTAATTATTTTAATCTTGCTTTTTTATTTTTACAAAAGATGTACTTTGTAACATTGGCTTTCCGCTGGGGAAAGAGAGGAAGCACATTCATCTTGGTCATTCCTTTCAATTAGCAGATATGTCTCGCAAAATTTATATGTTCCCCAAACTTCTCCCATTATCCCAAACATTCCACTTCTGCCACTTTTAAAAAATATTAACATGTGCTCTGAGGCTATAAGTGTCCCTTTAGCCTCTTCTTAATGTTGAATCTTGATGTCTGAGGAGGTTTTAACATTTATTTTTAAATTTATTTTTTATTTGACATGATCACAATTAGCCTTGGAGCAGCTGTCCACTCTGTGCCTAGGAGCTGAGGCTCCCTCAGAGCTATCTCTCTGCCTGATGACTACATTTCTATAGAATGCAGAAACTAATGGTTTTTCTTCCTTTTCTGATTAACTAAGATTCTCTGAGTTGCTTTATCATCCTGGCTGTCTCACATCCTAAAGCGGTTTGCTACATTAAGTTCAGACAGAAAAATCTATTTCATCCCCCTCCTTTCTGGGGGAGCACAGTTAAGGACCATTTCTCACCCCATATCCACAAATGAAATTCTGCTTTCAAAAAGGTGACTATTTGCTATTTCCTCCATTGCCCACCCCCACCCCCATATGGGTGAATCTTTCTTTGTCAGAAAAGAAGTAGGAGGCACAAGTGACAGTCACTTCTTCCTCAAATAGTGGTATTGCCCAAAGCTGTCAGTTTTCACAATGACTCTGACCCAGGCCAGCTTTAAGGGGGCACCTTTCATTGCTGACTCCTGCTGGCATTGACAGTTGAAGAGGCAGAGGAAGCAGCCACTAAAGTGAGGCCTCTTTCCATGTGCCCTGAGGTGCAAAATTAATAATGGAAGGAGCGCATCCAGGTCCTGCAAACAACTGGTGTCAGTTGTCATGCAGTGGGATGTGACCCATCTCCTAATAACGGGACCCCAAAGTGTCCACAGCTATGCTGAAGCTGGACCTAATGCTCTGTTGTGTTTCACTTTAGCTTGTGTTTGATATGCTTTGATACAGGATGTTCAACCTCTCAACACTGTACTCCAGATTGGATATTCATTCCCTACTAAACTCTTGAATCGTTGACTGCTCTGAATTTGATAGATTTTGCATTTTCTTTCTTCTCTTCTGCTTCCATCTCATTGCAGATTTGCTGAGTTAACTTATAAATTCATTCAGGTAATGCTTGCCCTTATATGCTGTGAAACAACTAGATTGGTCTCAATTCCAATGTTAAATTTTTACTTCCCAGATTACTTGGAACTGCCATAAGCCTTTGCTAGCAACCTCTGATCTTCATTTATTTATGGGAAGCTGAGTTTTATTGCATTCCTTCTTTGTTTGACTGGCACCCAGTTTTGCACCATCAGCTGCTTTTTATCTAATATTTGCGATTTCTTTCATTGTAGATAGATCATGTATTCGCCGGTTGGACTCTGGTCATACAATAGAATATAAATGAGATTCCCAAGCACCCCACTTTGCTAGTTGAATTCCCATGTTCAGATTTGGGAAAATAAAGGGGGCACTTAGCTATGTATGAGAGATATACTCTTTCTTTTTGTGGCAATGAATTTCTATTACTAGTTCCTCAGATACTTGAAAAATACTTTTAACGTGTATTTTAAACACTGATGCAATCTTGTATTTTCAAATGACATATTTGTACACTTTTTAACTCTCTTGTTATCTAATCTCTCCAACCCTATCTGCTCCCTCTTCCTCACTCTTGATTACTTCTGTTTCCTTCTTTATCCATGTTGACCCATTTTTACTTACTGTGTTCATTTCAAGTCATCTAATCTCTCAGGGCTCTAAGCCAGTGGTATCAAATTCAACTAGAATGGGCCATTGACCGATACATAAGGATCTCTGTGGAGTACATGTTGGCTTAACCACAGATTAACATTATCTATGATCTATTATATTGTTATATATTTTGTTAATTTTTTCAATTACCTTTTAATCTGGTTCAGCTCCCCCTTCACCCCCCAGGAGTGTTGCAGGACCTGTGTTTGACACTTCTGCTCTGGGCAACTCTCTAAGACTAGAGGTTGCAGAGAAGGTAGCAACTTGCATTGGTAGAGGGAGAGTCCTTTCCTGGGAGTTCCCTATAACAAGGAAATTGCAGGCCCAGTCTCTGTCCTTTGCAGGATGAGTCTTGGGCCTATCTTAATTATCCATTAATGTTTTCCATTTCTCCCCTTTTTTGTTTGTTTTGTTTTGTTTTGTTTTTATTCCAATGCTGTAGGCCATTTAGCTCAACCTGACACTTTCTGTGGTCTTCCAAAATTTGTTTGGCTCATACTGCTGCAATCCCTGGTTCATTGTTACTTTGGTCTTAATTACAAACTTGACATGATTATTGTTATAGAATTGCAACTCTTGCCCTATACTAAATAGTCCCAATATCCTAAAACACAAATTAGTTTTTTTCTCTCCATCACTTTTTAATAAGGAAGATCACATTAATTCATAATGTAATCATTTAATGACTTAACATATATAAAATGGTCCACAAACCGTAAGTCCTATATAAATGCTACTTCTTATTATTTTTTCCTTTATGGAGGCTAATTGATTTTATTGATACCTTGTTTGGCAGGAAAATATAAATGAATCTTCTCTATCAACTCTCCTTCAAACTCTTTATTCCTTGACCTTTTCTTAGACTAGGCTATTTCTAAACAAGAAAACCTGCCATGATATTTGATTGAAATCTGGGGTTCTTAATCTAAGATATGTGAACTTAAATATATATATGCATATACATATATATAACTATATTTCAATATAATCAATTTCTTTTGTAGTCCTGTGCATCTGTTAGAGCATTTATAAACACTTTGAGAACACATCACCAGAGGCTTCTTCAAATTGCCAGAAGGATCACAGCACAAAAACCAGTTAAGAATCCCTGCCCTAAATTATGAGCTCCGTCCCACTCCATCATCTTTTCACTACTGGGACTACAGAAGAAAATGGAGCCCACGGGCCTGAAAACAATTCTAGGACTTTTGACTGAACTATTTCTTTCAAAGATGCCCATTGTCATGAAGCTTTCTGGTAAATGAACATTTTAGGTCAGTGTCATTTAAAGCATAAAGGGTTAAATACTTGGAAAACCTGTATGTAAGGAAGGAGACCTTGCTACCAGTACAATTTTGGGTAAATCCCTTGACTTCCCTGAATCTTAGTTTGTTCAAATGTAAAATGAGGATGTTTGACTCCATGATCTCTGAGCTACCTATTAGTTCTCAAATTTATGATGTTAAGGAAGGAAAAAAGGGAGAAAGAAATGAATAAGAAATCAGGAAAAAGAAATAGTTCTAAGTAGGAATGAATTTGAAAGAACTGAAAGTCCTTAAATAGTCATTCTTGGGTTACTATAAAACTGCTCTCACAGCACATTTAAAATGTCCTGTTCAGTTAAATCTGTTTCATTGTTAACATGGCACCACCCACAGTTAAATACTCTAGATTCTCTGCAAGAAAATGGAGTTTTGGTAGAATAAAATACAGACAGCTACAGACAGAAGTTTCTGCCTTTTTTTTTACTTTAATGGCTGGGAAGAGAAATTAGAAAATAATTAGTAGGAGAAGTGATGGAGAAAAAGAAGAGCATTATGACATGTAAATTTGTATAATTTGCCAGTTATAGCAGCAGCAATGATTGCATGGCTTTTAGCTACATGTTTAGGAATAATTCTTCAACATCTGAGGCAGTTCAACTCTAGTAGTAGTATACCCAGTCCTTGCTTTTTAATAAATAAATAAATGTATGTGTGTGTATGTTTTATATATATACCCATATAACATATAAATATATGTATGCACACATACACATATAAATACAAATAAATAAATATGTGTGTCTATACACACACCTACACAGTTATAGAATTTCATTACCATATGGATCTTCTGATATATATGATATGTAAACTCCTATCATCCAGGTAGACTTGGACTCAGGAAGACCTGAGTTCCAGTCTTGCCACACTTATTAGCTTTGGACCTCAGGCAAGTCACTTAGGCAAGAGTGATTATGGCTGACTTGGGAACTTCTTTAAAACGGAAGTTCCACCAATGGGAAGTGAAGGGCCAAAGGGGCAGAAGCATTTTCCAAGGTTACTGAACGGTGGAGAAGTCCATGAGATTCAGGGGCAAAGCACAGAGAAGAATGAATCAAAGGCAAAGATTGGTTTTAGGCCCCATCTCCTTCCCATCCGCCCTGATTACACTCCCTTATATTATACCCCGTTCTTCTTTCCCCACTGTAATAATACATTTTAAGGGATAAGCTAAAAAAAAGCTTCTGATGCCATTTAATAACACGTCTAATTTGCTAGAGGGATATGATGATATCAACAGTGTATTTTAGCTCAATACCTCTCACATCTTTCTTTTCCAGTTCTCTTACTCTACATTTCCACCCTGATCTCTGTTCTCTGACTCTGTTTCTATACCCATCTCTTTCTCTCTCTGACACATTCTATTCCTTCCCATTCCCCCACCCTCAACGTTTTGAGATAAAGGGTACAGTTGTAGTCCAAGGACAGCTTTAACTACGATCAGATGAAGAGATTAACCAGAGTGAAAAGACATTCCTTTTACTTTCTTCTTCCTATAGCAGTAAAATGAAGCTACATTTAATATACCTGAAGTTGCTAATTAGTTTTGGAAGAAAAACAAGCATAGCTTTATTTTTACAAATACTTGGGCTATTCCTCTATCTTCTATACCAGATGAAATTGGGATCCCAATTTCTTTATGACTCATTCAGCTAATTCACACTGCTTATTGCTATAGTGAACTGACTATTTGCTATTCTGGGATTCTTGCCAGAAACTTGTAAATAAAGCTTAATTTTTTATAGTAAGTTTTTTACTCCTTTTCTCAGACTTTCCAGCCTTTTCTCACATTGGATGATATTCTTTTTCCATGTGTATCTGATCTACAATTATTAGATTCTACTAATGCCCTAATACAAAGCAGAACTGTGTTCAGTTACTGTCTGTGAGAAGGGTTTTTGAAGAAATCCACCCATGCCTAGCAAAGCGGTAATCAGTTAACCTGTTAAGGTAATTAATATTGTATTTATCAATGTGTGTATCTTTTCTCTCTCTACTAGATTTAAGGCAGGAGTCAAAATTTATTAATCTTTGTATACCTCCCAGCATCTAGAATAGTTCTTTGCTTATGGTGGATGCCTAATGAATGCCTATGGAATGAATGAATGAATGAATGAATGAATAACATAACGAAAAAGGCTAGAGTCACTCTTCTAATTTCATCTTCTGAGTCATAGACTCTTGGACATCTCTAAGAGACTTTGAAATAATTTATCACAACATTCTATCCAGTTCAGGAATCCTCTTTGTAACAATGTTAACAAATAGTTTATCCAAAGTCTGCTTGAGTATGTTCACTGATGAAGAATTAACTGCTTGGAAAGCCTGAAAAATATGCACATTTTAGTGGTAGCCTTCTAGAAATAATACTTGAAATTTAACTCAGGTATTTTCCACAGAGGGGGCAACTCTAATGGTGGAAATGTAAGACCAACTAGAAGAGAGTATGATGGCAAATGTGACCTCATTTTAACATCCATCAAATCTCTCCCTAAAAATTCTGCCTAACCCCTGGACCTGCTTAGGGGATGGAAAGAGAAAGAGTGATGAACCCTCCACAATTGTTGAAAATAAGTATAAGAACTCCTTGTCTTCATCGGATGTCAGAGGAGGCAGGATAGTCTAGGCCCAGTGAACAGTGTGAATAAAGCATAGAGGAAAGAAAGTGCAGGGTATGTTTATTAGGCAGACATTAATAAATCACAAAACTGTGATGAGTAGGTCCACTGAAAATTTATACTCCTTTCTTTTGACGTTACATGGATACCATTGCAGCACACAGATTGTTCATCATTTATTCATAACTTTTGCTACATGACTAGCCCAACTTTTATCCCCTAGTGACATCATTCACTTCTACCCAAGTCTCTATTGGCAATATATTGCAACCTACTTACCCTCACAATGTATGTCTCCATTAGCCTTTATATGACCTGAAACTTTAATTATTTTGTAGACTCTGGTATTACATGAGCCATAGACATACAAAAACACTAGAGGAATATCAGTGTTAAAAAAAAATGAGTCTTGTTTCAAGAAGCATGGGGCTGTTAAAAAAAATTGTGCAATTTCTCAAATGCAATACATCTTTTTCTTTTGTTTCTATTCAGTTTTGAGACCAATTCACTATTGAGTTTTAGTGTGTGTCCAAGATATATAGATTAAGTATTTGATAAATGAAGCAATTTTTTTTTTTGATAAATGAATCAGAACAATGTAACAGCCTGATGGGGTCTCCTTCCAACTACATTTTGAACAACAGAAATTTTTCATGCACTTTGTTTTTCCTTTGTGGATAGTTAGGCTAAATTTTGAATAATCACATATTTAGTGTAGGAGGCTCTCATTTAGGAGCTTGATGAAATTTTAAAAAAAATGTCATATGCAAGCAGGAGCATCTGGAGGACCTTCCAATCTATGGGTCCAACCTCTTCCAGTTGGATTGTATGTTGGACATCCCTCATTATGGTTTTAGTTGCGGGTGTTGCCTCTGCACGGAGTATCAGTGCAGGCTGCTTACAGTTTGATGAACTGCCCCTGTAGCTGGGACATGTAGCTGTGTTGATTGTGGCAACATCTGTTCACTGTCAGAACTAGAGTTGTTTATGGAAAGAGCTGTGAGACAAACAGCTGACTTCATATCTCCTACTGACATTAGAAATAGTAACACTTCTCTAGGTAATATTATTGGGCAAATATTAGCAAAATATGTTATATTAGTGTTTGGTGAATAATATATTCTACTCAGTTCAATCTCATTTCTTCAATCTCTACTTATTAATTTGATTTCATTGAAAGTCATTAAACATGCCAAATATATGTCCTTAGGTGCAAAAAAAACCAAAACAACTGGGCTGCCATTTTGTTTTGAGATGGTGGACTGAATTACATATTAGACTTAGGATATACCCTTCTGTATTGTACCAAATTCAATTGCTCAGTCAGCACCTTAGAAGTTTATGCCAGAACAAAGACATAGACAGATAGACAAATGCAAAATGCCACCTGGTCAAATTGAAACAGAAACTTCATTTCCTTGGGTCAATACAATGTTAAACATTCTACAATTCAGGTGGAGAGGGCAGCATTTGAGAAAATGGTAGTTGAAAAATGTATGCTTAACTACAATAGTAGGGATGGAAAGAAGGGCAAGAAGTTAAAGAAGGACAAAAGGAGAAGAGAAGGAGAAATAAAAAAAGAGAAATAGAGGGGAGGACTACAAGCAAAGGAGAAGCAGGTGGTGAAAAGAAGCGGACAAGAATAGGTAAGGAATGATCATCAGAGATTTAGAGTTGCAAGGCTCTTTAGATCATCTAGTTGAAATCCCTGCTCACCTGGACCAGTTGCTAAGAAAGGCAGTATACTGTACTGAAAAGATCACTGATCTTGGGTTCAGAGGACCTGGATTCAATTCTCTCATTGAGCCTCAATTTTCCCAAATATATATAACCACAGGTAGGGAGTTTTTGGCTTAACCAAAAAACAAACAAACAAACAAACTATTTTCATCCTTTATAGCTGGCCTCTACCTTAGGGCAAAGCCACTCTTTTTCAGTTCCTTGCTTCAGCCCTCCCCATAACTTTCTCTTAGTCAAAGCTTTCACTCTGTCCTTCACTCAGGATTAGATGGGGGTACTGATTCTGCCCAGAGTAGACAATGGAAGTTTCTTTTTCCAAAACTTAAGTGATTCTAAGGGAAGCATCTTCCTTGTTAACAAACCTCTTCTCCCGTAAAACCACTGTTATAGCTCAATTACTCTCTAGGGGACCATGAAGTCCAGATTTAGGTAGCCTTTTTTTTTAACCCCATTTAGGAAGTTTATAAAATATAACAATCAATGAGATTCTCTCTCATATATCTCAAGAGCCTCTGGGCACCACTGTCTTCTCCTTTGCTTGTATTCCTCCCCTTTATTTTCTTTTTTATTTCTCCTTATCTTCTCCTTTTTCCCTTGTTATTTAACTTTTTGCCCTTCTTTCCATGTCTGCTATTGTAGTTAAGCATATATTTTTCAACTACCGTTTTCTCAATAGGGATTCCTCCTCAATAGTAGAATATTCCCCTCTACTCCTAAACTCTGAACAATTCAAAAGACCTCTTCTTTGTCTCTGTCTCTGTCTCTCTGTTTTTGCAAAATGAAATGAAATGAAATAAAATAAAAACTAAATTAAATTAAACATGCAAACCAGAAGCAGTTATAATTGATTCAAAAAAATCTAACCTGGAGGTCAAACTGATTAAACAGAAAATATAAATGAATCTTAAAGAATGGGAAAACTTTGGATTTAATATCTGCCTCCCCCCCGGACAGAGAGGTGAAGAGAGACAAGTGTGTCACTATCTTTCATTAGATCTGTCTGAAGGAAAAGTGCAGCAATTGGTCTGCTTGCAGACATGGATTCAGGCTGTTCCACCAGGCTTCAGGAACAATAGTGGTGGAACAGAGAGAGCCTTTTTGGCAACTCAAACACTCACTATTCTGGCTGCCTCTCGTTTCCCTTTCTGGCTTGAATCTCCTGATGGAATTTGAATGCTAATCAAACACCTAAAGTCCTTGCTCACCCCTGTTATCTGTTTCTCTTTGATGTTTCTCCTGGGTGTGGGAAACAAAACGAGGCTAACTATTTAAAATTCCATCAGTCCCTCTTCATTCCATGGATTCTGAAGAGGTAAAACCAAATTCCATTTTGGACTGCAGAGCCTTATTTCTCCTTATTGCTTTGTATCAGATAGAGATATTGGATTACATTTAAAATAAGGGGTTGAATTACATGTCCTCCAAGATTCCTTCTGGTCCTAGATCTTCTAATCTTTCATTTTATAGATGAGGAAAAGGAGACCTAGAGAGGTGAAATGATTTTCTGGGGTCTCATAAGAATTATCAAAGAAGTACTAACCCCTGGGTTCTCTGATTCCTAGTCAAGTGTACTTTCCATTATGTCCTGTCTCTAATAAGAAAAAAAGGATACTCAGAGATAAAATGTAGAAGAGGATAAATGGAGGAAGAGAAGGAGAAATAAAGGGGCAGATATGACAGGTTATCTTTCTTTTCAGAATTTCTAATTGCCAGATCTAATGTGAATAATAACTAAAATTTATAGAACATTTTAAGGTTTATGGTATACTTTATGAAAATATTATTTTTGTAATAATTTGGATCTGTGATCTTAGCAACATTGGCATTTCCATTCTCCCTGTTCCCACTTCTTTACCTTTTTTTACATAGGTTTAAGTGACCTTAGAGAACATGGAGTCCTATTCTCCCCAGACCCTATTTTATAGAGAAATAAACTAACACAGAGAGAGGTTAAATTATTTGCCCAAGGTCACATAATAAATATCTAAGGTAAAATTGGAACCAAGGTTTTCCTGACTCCAAGTCCAGGGCCCAATCCATTAAGCCTTGCTGTTTTTAATACTATGGTCATATCTCTCACATCTGTTTTATTCTCTCTGTTTACATAGCCACCAATCTAGATGGGACTTTTATCACTTCTTGGTTCAGGTAGAGCAACAAAATCCTCATTGGTCCACCTGACTCAAGTTTCTGTCCTCTCCTCTACAGTACATTTTCCAAATAGCTGCCAAAGTGATATTCATAATGCTTAGATCTTATATCACTCCCATACTCAAAAAACTCCAGGGGTGCCCTATCATCTCTAGAATCTAATACAAGTTCTTATGCTGAGCATTGAAGTCCCTTTGCAATCTAGCTCCTAACTATCCGTTTAGACTTACTCCACATTACTCTGTTTCACACACTCAGCCAAGTTAGATTATTTATTGTCCCTTGTGCATGACATTCCATAGAGTTAGGATGGACATTGGATTCTAGAAAGCAGAACACGGAGAAAAGTCTACCTCCAGTTCTGGGAAGGTGGAACATGGACATCACTTATGGAGGATGATCCCACTGGTGCTTTACTCTCATAGGTGAGTAGTTCCGAAGATGGTGTGATTGATTTTACCCACACTCGGGGATATTTTCAGGCCCAAAAAGCCTTATTCTATTTTATTTTTTCTGTTGTTGTCGCAGAAGTGCAGTCATTTGGAGAGAGCTGACAGAAGACCAGGTCTCATGGGCTCATGCTCAGTTCTTTTAAACAACAACAACAACAACAACAATACACAAATAACTTTGAGAGCTCAAATAAAGTGGCACACACTGCTGCGGGGTTCTTGGAAATTCAGTCATGGCACATGTGCCTGCAATGTTATTGCTGATTTCCCAAGGCACTCAAAGCTAAGCACCAGATTACAGGTAAGAGCAAGATTGAACGCTGTGGGAGCATATTACGCCTCTTTAATTGTTCTTTCTGTTACCTCAGTATATCCTATGTGATTATTCTGACTATTTCTGAGCCTTGGACAACCATATACCACTCATCATGGTCGTACCAAAACAAAATCTACAAATGATGCTGTGTCTCATTAGGGGAGTTTCATGGTTGCTATTTTGTTTATGTTGCAATTTAAAATGAGAGTCAATAAAATGTACTTTTTTCATGGACTTTTATTTATGTAAAAGTTTTCAGTGGAACTGGTATCAAAAGGATTTGTCATTATAACATGACATTGATTTTATAATGAAAAATCGTTTAAACCAATGTTTCACAAACCAGTTTGGTCACAATACAATTTTGGAACTGGAATACAGTGATAGAACCTATAAAATGCTGGTGCAGAAAGCCTAGGGGTATAGACTGTTCTTGGGATAAAAGTGATTTGGGGACATTTTGGGGGGAAATCAAGCCTATTTTAATATTGATAATTGCCATATGCTATAAATATTTTTGGCATACACATACTTTCCCATCATATCTTAGAAGATAAATATAACTAGCAGTACAATTTTCTCAGGATCTTATTAACAGTATAGCTACCATTTATATAGTACCTTAAGATTTGCAAAATACTTTGCAAGTATCTCATTTGATCCTCACAACAACTCTAGTCGGTGGGTGGCATTATTATCCCCATCTTATAGATGAGGAAACTGAGGCAGAGAGGGTAAGTGACTTGCCTATAATCACAGAGCTAGTATCTAAGGTTCTATTTGAACTCAGGTTTTCCTGACTCCTGGGCTGCTACTCTGTCCACCTAGGTACCTAATGTGAAAAACTAGAGTTTAATGTAACTTATTTTTGCTTATTGGATTTTTAAATCACCACTTTTCAAATTTTACCTTTAAATTTTACCTTTTTACCTACACTATTTAGCTGAAACCCTTAGAGTAATCTAAGGACTGGAAATGGAATTCTATTTCTAATCATTGACAAATTTTTCAACGATTGTTTTAGGTAAGATTTATATAGTACTTTAAGGTTTGCAAAGCATTTTGTAAATATCATCTTACTTGATCCTCACAACAATGTTGGGAGGTAGGTGCTATTATTATCTCCACTTTATAGATAAGAAAACTGAGGCAGTCCAAAGTTAAGTGACTATAACTATATAGTTATACTACATATGTAACTATAACTATAGTTATGTAGCTAGTAAGTGTCTGAAGCTGGATTTGAACTTAGGACTTCCTAACTCTAGGTCCAGAGTTCTATCCACTGTGCTACCCATCATTTACTTAACATTACCTCATAACTTGACTTAAGTACAGATAATATTAATCATAACTGAGTGTTGTTCTGATGAAGACTTTTAGTGATTGAGTAATACTACTAAATTAGTAGCACACATTTACTTCCTACTAGTCAAATAATCTTTTTATATATATTTTATTTTCCCTCAATTATGTGTTAAAACTTTTTTTTTAACATTTAAAAATTTTTTTTGGATTCCAAATTCTATCCCTATTCTAAATTCAAACCCCGTCCCTGAGATGGTAAGCAATCTGATATAGGTTATAAATGTGCAATCACATAAAACGTTTCCATGTAAGTCATTTTGTACAAGAAGCTATTTAAATAATATTAAATACTTGTTGAACACACTTACTGTGTGTGCATTATGGTCTCCTTGAGCTCGTGAAGCTTATGTTTCATTTGAGGAAACAAAAACTTATAATGTAATTGAAAAATCATGCAGGGCAATATAGAACTAAGTGCTTAAATTGTAAAGTGCCATCTATACTATAAGTGCTATCAGTGATCAGAAAAGATGGAATTTTAATGGTGGGTATGGCAGTGAAGGAAGATTTCAGCAAAGACGGGAACTTTACTCATCTTTGAAGGGACATGGACATTTCTGGTGGTGTAAAGCTTCCTTTATAATACCAAGAGATAGCTTTCACACTCAGTCAATAAGCATTTATTGAGCTCTTTCAACATGCCAGGCACTTTACTAAAGAAAGGCAAAAACAGGATGCCTCTTTTTAAGGCATGCACATTCTAATAGGGGAGCCAACATGTAAACAATTATGGATATACAAGCTTCGAAAAGTGGCAATGAGAGTCATTCTCAAAGGAAAGGTACTGGCAGTGAGGTGAATAGGAAAACATGTATTGCAGAAGGTAGAATTTTAGCTGAGTCTTGAAGGAAACCAAGAGACAGAGGTGACTAAGAAGAGTATTCCAGGCATGAGGAACAGTAAGTAAAAAGGCATGGAGTTGGGAGATGAGGGTCATTTGGTATGAAGACCGTGTTGTTGTATTATAGAGTACCTGAAGGGGCATCAGGTATAGAAGCTTAGGGTAGGAAAGGGCCAAGTGTGAAGGGTTTTAAAGGCTGAACAGAGGATTTTTGTTTAATCCTGGAGTAAATAGGAAGTGTATTGAGCAGAGAGAACAATACAGTCAGACCTGTGTTTAGAACATCATTTTGACAGGTGAGTGGAGAATGTGTTGCAGTAGGAAAAAAAACTTGGTGAAGGGAGACTAATGAGAAGGCTGTTATAATAATCTAGGTATGAGGTGGTAAGAGTCTCCATCAGGGTGGAGTCTATGTGAGAGGAATGAAAGATATGTATACATACATATATATATGTATACATACATATATATAAACATATATGTATATATTATATGTGTGTGTATGCCTATATACTCACACATATGTATACACACATATGTATACATGTACACATATACATATAAATATGTATATATATATACATGAGATGTACATGAAAGATATTGTGAAGGCATAAACAATAAGACTTGACAGCTGATTAGATAAGTTAGAGAGAAGAATCATTGGCTTATGAGCCTATCAGTTGAATGCAACAGGGGAGCTGGGAAGAGGGGAGGGTTTGAGGGGAAAGTAATGAGTTCCTATTGGAATATGTTGAGTTTAATTCAGGTTAAAAGCCATCCAAATGGATTTCCTGAATATGATCACCCTTAGGCCTTTTGTCTAAGATCAAGTGTAGCCCAATAATTGAAGGCAATTTACCAAATAATCTACCTGTTATCCTGAATCTATTAACATCAACCAAATAATGATATGTACCATCCACCACTATTGATCTACTTGTTGTTTCCTCACTAATTTGCGTATATGCTTGGATCCTTAACCTTTCAATGGGAGCCTAAGTGGCATGGTGGATAGAGCACTGGGCCTGGAGTCAGGAAGATTCATCTTCTTGATGAGTTCAAATCTCTCCTCAGGAACTTACTAGTTGTGTAACTCTGGGCAAGTCACTTCACCCTGTTTGCTTCAGTCTTCTCATTTGTAAAATGAACTGGAGAAGGAAATGACAGACCACTCCAATACCTTTGCCAAAAAAAACCCAAATTGGGGTTACAAAGAGAAATGACAACAAAAACTTTTCAGTTTTTGCAATAACTATTCTGGCCACTAGAGGATGCTCAAAGCATAATCTGTTTCCATTGAAGGTGGCTAAATAATTTGTCCTTTGTTTACCTTTCTGGGGGACTGAAAGTGGCTTTCTTTCTTCTCTTCATTTTTCCTTCCAGAGTTCAACATCTGAGAGATGATTAGCAAAATATTAAAATTATAACTGCTTTGATTATATTGGCTCAGCCCCCATTTTCCTTGGATTACAAAAGTAATATCAATATTTTCCTTGCTATAATCCCCAAACCAACAACATATATGTTATTACAATTTAATCTTATTATAAATGAAAGTAAAAAAATGCATTTATCTATTCTTACAGCTACAAGTCACTCCATGAGAGATAGGCATATCTCTCTTTTTTTTCCCCCTCCTTCTTCCTCTCATCCATTCTTCTGTGCTAGAAATTTTCCAGGAAAAGATTGGCGGAGGAGCAGAGACTTTCATGCTTCATCCAGTCTGATTCTAACCAGTGGCTAGAATCCTCACAGTTCTTGTTGATTTCTTAGTAAGTCTGGGTGACCGACTATTGATCTTGCATCTTTTTCCCCTGAGGCCAATCTCAGCCAAGCATGTGTCATTTTTCCCTCCTGGCCATCTTGATTGCCACCCTGACTCATTCTGGAAGTTCTATCCCAAATCATAGCCGCTATCCTTTAATAATGTCTTCTGTTACAAAGGGGAGGGGGACTAACGTGACCCCCAAGAAAGTTCTGAAAGGTATAAATAGCCCAGAAACTGCCTTATGTTGCTATATTCTCTGAAAAGATCAGATAATTTTGGAAATAGGAAGAAAGGTAGCGGTTAATCAGGAAGATAAAATGGAGCCAGAGTATAGAAGGCTTTTAAGGTACCACTAAATAATTGAGGGAGACGTTCAAATTGTTACTTTTTATTGTTGTTGTCATTTATATTTACCAAATAGTCATGTGATGAAAGGAAGTGTGTTGAGGAGGAAAGGGGATAGAACTTGCATCAAAAGATATAGATACAGAATTAGAAGGAACCTTTGTCTTACTAATACCCTCATTTTAAGGATGAGAAATCTAAGACCTAGACAAGTCATGTGACTTTCCTGAAGTTACATAGATAGAGTCAGGAGTTACCTGTATTAAAATCCTGCTTCCAGCATGTATTAGTGGCATGACCATGGATAAGATGCTAAGCCTCAGTTTTCTCATCTGTAAAAGATGGAGAACAGTACCTATAATATGTATTTCAGAGGGCTGTCGTGAAGATCAAATGTGATCGTGTATGTGAAGGACTTTATAACTATAAAACTTCATGTAAATGTTGGCTATTGAATTGATACTTTTGCTTTAAAAAGATTAATCTAGAAGCATTTTAAAATATGTTCAGTGGGGAGACTGGAGGCAACTAGATTAGCTTGGCACCTTTGTAACTTAGGGAGAAAATCGTGATGGCACGAGGGCCAAACTCTCCATAAAACACTCTTTAGAACCTCAGGATAAAGGCACCAAGGTTAGAAGTTGCAGTCTGGTAGACAATGTATAACTCTACAATTCCATCCTTGAATGTTGTAAATCTGTCCTCCTTTACAAGCACCAAATTTATTTTAAAGTGAAGATGGAGCAAACATTTTGGAAGGCATTTGGTGTCCAGAAAGGATAAATGAGAGCTCGGGTCTTAGCTACTGTATTTCATCCCTAAGCTACTTCTCAAGACATTGTAAGCTAGCAATTGCCAACTCTTTTGATATCTAGAATGAAATATGGCTAGTCTAGCTTGAAATTATATGAAATGGAGAAAATAATTTTATTAACTGTAAAATGTCCATCAATGTTTTACATAGTCCCAGTCAGTATAAAAATGGAAATTTGACGATATGGTCAATAAAAATCATGTGAATAATTCTGTGAGGTTAAATGGTTTTTTAAAAATCATATATATCTCATAGATTATACACACACACACAGATATAAGGCACACATATAATTATAGACACATATATTTAGATAATAAATACATGAATAAATATACACATGTATGTGAGATAGTGATTATATCCATAAATTCAGATTAAATAGGTAGTATATATACAGATATTGTAGGTTTATATAACATGATAATACATATACACAAAGACAATACACTTACACATATGCATACATACAATGCAATACATATACCACATAGATATAAACAGATTATAATGTGATTTAAGAAAATATAATATATTCACGATTTCATCCATATGGGCTCCCCCTCCATTGCATCATATCTCAATCCTGCTACAATTTAGCAGATAATCTAAATGAGTTGTGGCAGGAAAAATTATTACCTGGTTGCCAACATTCTGATTATGAACTTCATCACACAAAATTAACAAGGCTGGTCATTATCTACCACTCAAAGTCTTTATATATATATAATATATATATATATATATATAATATATATAAATCTTACTCATTGTTTGTTGTTCAGTAAAACCCTTAAATTATTTTGTGGCTCAGTTCTCTTTTCTGTAAAATGATGGGGGTTGGGCCAGATTATTTCTAAGTTTCTTTTTGACTTGAATGTTCCAAATTTCTTCTATTATTAATTAGCTTTTTGTAAGAGAAAGTCTCTTTGGTAAGACCATAAGCTTCAGTGGTGGGGAACCTGTGGCCTCGAGGCCACATGTGGCGCTCTAGGTCCTCAAGTGCATCCCTTTGACTGAATCCAAATTAATCTGTGAAGTTTGAACTCAGCCAAAAGGATGCACTTGAGGACCTAGAGGGCCACATGTGGCCTCGAGGCGACAGATTCCCCACTCCTGAATGGGTTTTCCTTCTTTGTAGCCCACATGGATTCTTGTGGAAGATACTGCACATAGTACTGGGTGGGAAATATCTGTTGAATGAATTAGTTTAGTTCTCAGGTCTGTTTTCCGTGCATTCTTACTTCAGTGTCTGAGAGAAATCCATGCACTCTGAAGACACTCAAGAAGTATCACTACATTTGTCTTGAATTGTAAAATGAAGGGACTACATTATAATTCAGGACCCTCCAAGCCTTACTTGGCAGAGACAATGAATGATATGTAGTAAACATCTTCTGATCCCCTGTACACAAATCCCAATGGTAATCTAACAAAAAAGTTATTTATGGAAAAAGTAAAATTTATTTTATTTTATTACCTTTTATTTTCCTCAAGCTACCTTGCATTTATTTTGTATATTTATACATAAGTATATATGTACATGTTTCTCTAGTAATGATAATGAGCATTTATATAGCACTTTAAGATTTGGAAAACACTTGACAAATAATTTCATTTGATCCTTACAGCAACCGTGGGGGGTAAGAGATAGTTTTACCCCCATTATACAGATAAGGGAACTGAAGTTGACAGAGGTTAAATAACTAGTCCAGGGTCACATATCTAGCAAATATTTGAGGCAGGATTTGAAATAAGGTCTAATTGACTCCAGGTCTAGTGTTCTCTCTACTTAGCCATTTAGTTACCTCTAATGTATGCTTCCTGAGGGCAGGAGATGGTTTATTTTTCTCTTTATATTCCCAAGGCATAGCTTAGTGCCTGGCGCATAGTAAGTGCTCAATAAATGATTGATGATCAGTTAATGATAGACGATGTGATTTTCTTTAAGGTTAAGTTTCTTTCACGGTTTGCTCAAAGGCAGTGTCATAGCTAATGAGCCTTATGTAAGGTACTAATATTGCTAATTAAAAAACAAGACCTAGGTCATGGAATTGTATTTGTTTACATTCCAAATATATATCTCCCTATCCTAGATTGTAAATTGTGTTAGGACAAGGACCATAATTATCTCTGTATCTCCCCTAGCACCTAATATAGTACTTTACACATAGTAGATGTTGATTATTATTATTATTATTTTGTTAATTATTATTATAGAAATTATAATCATGCATATGTACAGAGTACTTGAAGCTATATTCCCAGTGTAAAAATGAAGAGAACTGAAGATCATAGAGATAAAGTGATTTACCTAGGATTATAAGTCACTGTCAGTTCTTGAACTTAAACCCACCTTCTGATATTTAGTATTTGAAAAACTGTCATGTGGAAGATTGGTAAGATTTGTTCTCTTTGGTCTCAACGGACTGGAGTGGAGCAATAGGTAGAAACTGCAGTGAAGAAATTTAGTCTTCATGTCAGAAAAAAAAACATTGAAAACTTAGTTATCTACAAGTGGAATGAACTGCTTTGGGAGAAAGTGAGATCTACCATACCAGAAAGTCTCTGAGCAAAGGCTGGCTGACTATTTGTCAAGTGATTTATAGTTAGGATTCCTTTTGGGGTTTGTATTGGACTAGATGACCACTGAGCATCCTTATCTCTGGCAAGTCTAGTGCTCTTTCCGTTGTTCAATGCTGGTTCATAAATGAACGAATGAAGCAATGAGATATAGTATCAAGGTCATTGGATTCAATGTCAAATGATCTGAGTTGAAATGCTGTTGTCTTGGGGAGGTTGCTTTACCTCCTCGGCATTTGATTTTCATTTGCAAAATGAGAATGGACTAAAAGATTTCTAAGTTTCCTCCCAACTCTCAATTCTATCATCCTATGAAGGCATAAACACATGAATTAATAATTAAATAAGCCAAATAATACAATTAAGGCAATGCCATACTTAGACCAAATAATACAATTAAGGCAATGCCATACTTAGACAATATGGGCAAATGCCATTGGTACTTGAAGTTTAGAAGGCCATTTGCATTTCGTAAAACTTTACTGTTAATGTTTGGTGTGTGTGTGTGTGTGTGTGTACATACATATATATACAAAAGAGGCAGCATAGTGGGTAGAGAACTGGTTTTGGAATTGAAAAGCCCCAGGTTCAAGTTTTACCTTTGACATGCTGACTGGGTGATGCTGGGCAAGTCATTTAACTTTTCATTCATTTCAGGCAATTCCATAAATCTAAAAGTTGCAAAGCAGGTGCTAGTGGTATTGGAAGTTTCCTGGACTGATGAGGCTCTATTAAAAATATGTAAATGCATATACATCTGACTTCTTCTTCTTCTTCTTCTTTTTCTTCTTCTTCTCCTCTCTCTCTCTCTCTCTCTCTCTCTCTCTCTCTCTCTCTCACACACACACACACACACACACACACACACACCCCTCTCTTCCTCTCATATATTTATTTATCAATCTTCCTGGAGAAGGTGAGATTTCAACTGGGACTTAAAGGAAAGTAAGTTAGAATATGGAATAGGAAGGGGAACATTCCAAGCATGGATGGCAGTCAGAGAAAATGCCTAGGGATAACAGATGGAGTGTCTTGCTGAGGAAGCAGCAAGGAGGCCAATGTTCCTGGATCAAAGAGTATGATGGTGTAAGAATACTGGAAAATTGGAAAATGGAAGCTAGGTTATAAAGGGGTTTGAAGATGAACAGAGATTTTTGTATTTGATCCTGGAAGTAACAGAGTTCATGGGGGTGAGGAGGGAGGTGTAACATGGGCAAAACTGCTCTTTAACAAAATTACATTGGTGGCAGAGTAGAGGATCCCACTGGGAGTGGGATGAGACTTGTGGGCAGGTACACTAACCATAAGGCTATTGCAATAGTGTAGGCATGAGGAGAGGAGAGCCCGTTGGACTAGGGTAGTGGCAATATAAGAAGAGAGAACAGTGTGTGTTTGAAGTGAAATTGATAAGCTTTGGCAACAGATTTAATATGGGAGGTGAGAGATGGTGAGGAGTCAAAGATAGCACCTAGGTTGTGGGCCTAGGAAACAATTTTTTTTTTGATCACTGCAACTCTCAAAGGTCATTTCCTGATTTACAGGGGTGCAGCCAAGATGGTGGAATAGAAAAGTACTCAGCTGAACTCTTCCAACATTCTACTCCAAACAATGTTACTATAATGCCTCAAATAGAATTCTGGAGTGGCAGAGTCAACAAAAGATCAGAATGTAACATCCTTCTAGTCCAAGACCACATAAGAAATTGGAAAGAGAGATTTGTGGCATGGGGGAGGAGGCTGACCTGGAGCCCATGTGAATGAAACATGAGTGATGGTGGTGACAGAATTAGTAGCAGATCTGGGAGATCTCAAGCTAGACCTGACAATAGGTCAGAAAGAGATTACAGGGGTCCCCTGAGCTAGCTCTAGATGCAGGATCAGATACTGCTTGACAACTCCATTACCTATACCTAATTCTGGGTCATAGTTTAAGATCAGAGAGGACCACTTTCAATCAAGAGGGACTGGGAGCCTGAGGAGCAATTATTTGGCAACTCTATTTTTTATATCCACTTCTGGGTCATAGTTCAAGGACAGAAAGGAGAGTTTTTGATCAACAAGGGATCAGAGGAACAATATTGTTTCTAGTCCCAAGGAAGGGGGAACCATAAGGAGCAGTACTGATTGCAATCCCAAGGGGTAGGAGGCCCTTCCTGGGTAAGGACCAGAATGCACACTAAGAGAGCAGTGCCCACTCTTCACCCCAGAACATACCACCTTGGAAGCACTGAAAATTTCCAATTGCCCAGAAGTAGCTCTGAGAACAGCAGTGCAAAAAAATCTGAAGCTTGAGACAGAGCCTCCCACAACCCCACCCCTGCTTCATACTGAGAACAGAGTCTAACATTAACATAAAGTTCAAAATCAAGAAATAGTATGAAAAAATGAGCAAGCAATAAAAAGAACCTGATCATAAAATGTTACTGTGGTGACAGGAAAGATCAAGATACAAACTCAGAAGAAGACAATGTAGTCAAAACAGCTACTAGCAAAGCCTCCAAGAAAAAATGTGAATTGGACACAAGCTCAACAAGAATTCTTGGAAGAGCTAAAAGGTGATTTTCAAAATCAAATAAGAATGGCAGAAGAAAAATTAGGTAAAGAAATGAAAACAAAGGAAGATAATTATGAAAATACAATTAAAAATGTGATAAAAGAGGCATAAACATATTGAAGAAAATAACACCTAAAAAACAGAACTGCTTAATGGAGAAAGAATTACATAAATTTACTGAAGAAAATAACTCCTTAAAAATTAGAACTCGGCAAGTGGAAATTAATTACTTCACGAGACACCAAGCAACAATAAAACAAAATCAAAAGAATGGAAAAAAAGAGGAAAATATGAAATATCTCATTGGAAAAAAAAACTGACCTGGAAAATAGATCAGGGAGAAATAATTTAAGAATTATTGTATTAACTGAAAGCCATGATCAAAGAAAGAGTCTACACATCATATTTTAAGAAATTAAGGAAAATTGCCATGTAAAATAGAAATTGAAAGAAGCTACCTAAAAGAGATCCCAAAATGAAAACTCCCAGAAATATTGTAGCCAAATTCCAGAGCTTCCAGGTCAAAGAGAAAATACTTCAAACAGCCAGAAAGAAATCACTCATATACCATGAAGCCACAGTCAGGATCACTCAAGATTTAGCAACTACCACATTAAAAGACTGGAGGGCTTGGAATATGTTATTCTGGAAAGCAAAAGAGCTGAGATTACAATCAAGAATAACCTACTCAGCGAAACTGAGTATAATCCTTCAAGGGAAAATGGACATTTAATGAAACAGAGGACTTTTAAGAATTCTTGATAAAAAAACCAGAGCTGAACAGAAAATTTGACAAACACAGGACTTATGAGAAGCATAAAAAGCTAAATATGAAAGATAAAGTATAAGGAACTTGATAGGGTTAAATTATTTACCTTTCTATATGGGAAGATAATTTGTGTATCTTCTAAGAACTTTATCGTTATTAGGGCTGTTAGAAGGAATTTACATAGAAAGGTATGGCAGTGAGTTGATTATGTTGGGATGCTGTAAAAAAATGGATAAGTGAGAAAGAGGGATGCCCTGGGAGAAGGAAGGAGGGAAAGAAAGAATGGGGAAAATTATCTCACATAAAAGAGGCATTCAAAAAAGAGCTTTAATAGTGGAGAGGAAAGTAGTAGTGGTGGGCAACACTTGAACCTCACATCTAAATTTGTTCAAAGAGGGAAATACACACACATACACACATACATATACATGTACATACATATATACTCAATCAGTATTAGAAATCTATATTATCCTACAGAGAAGTAGGAGGGAAAAAGGAAAAGAAAAAGGAGGGAGGATGATAAAATTGAGGGCAGATAAAAGAAGGCAGTGGTCAAAAGTAAAAAGGACTTTAAAGACAGAAAGGATAAAGAAAGAGAAGGATAAAAAGAAGAAAATAGAATGGAGGGAAATGCAATTAGTAATCATAACTGTGAGTGTGAATGTGATGAACTCATAAAATGGAAGCAGATTGTAGAATAGATTACAAACTCAAATCCAACAATATGTTGTTTATGAAAAACATATTTGAAACAGAGGGACATACACAGAATTAAAATAAGGGGCTGGAGCAGTCTCTTTTATATTGCAGGGTAGAGATCATGAGCTCAGACAAAGCAAAAGTAAAAATAGACCTAATTTAAATGGATAAGCAGGGAAATGACATTTTGCTGAAAGGAACCGTAGACAATGAAGTAATATCACTACTAAACATATGTGTATCAAATGGTATAGCATCCAAATTCTTAAAGGAAAAATCAAATGAATTATAGGAGGAAATAGACAGTAACACTATATTAGTGGGGAACCTTATATTTCCCCTCTCTATAACTAGTTAAATGTAACCATAAAGTAAATGAGAAAGAAGTCAAGGAAATGAATAGAATCTTAGCAAAGTTAGATATGATATACCTCTGGAGAAAAATGAATGTAAATAGAAATGAGTATACCTTTTTTTTCTCAACTGTACATGACACCTTCACAAAAATTGACCATTTATTAGGGAACAAAAACTTCACAATCAAATGCAGAAAAGCAGAATTATTAAATGCACACTTTTCAGACCATAATGCAATAAAAATTATATTTAATAAAAGGCTATTGAAGCATAGATGAAAAGCTAATTGGAAACTAAATAATCTAATTTTAAAGAATGTGTGAGTCAAAGAACAAATTATAGAAACAACTAATAATTTCACTAAAGAGAATGATAAGATTGAGACAGTCAAACCAGTACTTAGGGGCAAATTTATATGTCTAAATGTGTATATTAATAAAAGAGAGAAAGAAGAGATCAATGAATTGGGCATACAACTAAAACAATTAGAAAAAAATAACCCAATTAAACACTATAATGAAAATTTTGAAAAAACGAAGGAGAAATAAATAAAATTGAAAGCGAAAAAAAATAATTAAAGTAATAAATAAAACTAGGAGCTGGCTTTAGGAGAAAAAACAATAAAATAAACCATTGGTTAAATTGATTAAAAAAAGAAAACCAAATTACTAGTGGCAAAAATGAAAAGGGTGAATGTACCACTAGTGCAGATGAAATTAAAACAATTTTTAGGAGTTATGTCCAATTATATGACAGTATAATTGATAGCCTAAGTGACATGGATGAATATTTACAAAAATATAAATTTCCCAGATCAACAAAAGAGGAAATTTGTTGTTGTTCAGTTGTTTTAGTCATGTCTGACTCTTTGTGATCCCATTTGGGGTTTTCATGGCCCAGGTACTGGAGTGATTTGTCATTTCCTTCTCCAGCTCATTTTACAGATGAGCAAACTGAGGCAAACAGGGTTAAGTGACTTGCCCAGGGTCTCATAGCTAGTATGTGTTTGAGGCTGGATTTGAAGTCAGGTTTTCCTGACTCTGGACCTGGCTCTGTGTCTACTGTGCTACCTAGTAGCCAAAATAGCAAAATAAAATAAAATAAATAGCCCTATGTAAATTTAAAAAAAAAAGAAAGAAAATGAACAAGCCATCAGAAAAAATTCCCAGAACCAGATGGATTTGCAAGTGAATTCTAACAAACATTTAAGGAACAATTAATCTCAGTACTATATGAGCTATTTGAAAAAATAAGTAAAAAAAAGGAGTCCTACCAAATTACTTTTATGACACAAATATGGTTGGAATTCCTAACCAGGGAGAGCAAAAACAGAGAAAGAAGACCATAGACCAATTTTCTTAATGAATATTGATGCAAATATGTAAATAAAATACTAGCTAGGAGATTACAGTATTATATTAAACAGATCACATGCTACAACCTGGTGAGATTTATACCAGGAATGCAGGGTTGGTTCAATATTAGGAAAACTATCAGCGTAATTGACCATGTCAATAACAAAAACAACAAAAATCATATGATTGTATTAATAAGTGCAGAAAAAGCCTTTGATAAATTATAACACCCATTCCTATTAAAAATGCTAAAAAGCATAGGAACCAATGGAGCCTTTCTTAAAATTTTCAGTCATATCCAACTCTTCATGACCCCTTTAGGGGTTTTCTTGGCAAAGATACAGGAATTTTCACCATTTCCAACTCATTTTATATATGAGGAAACAGGATTAAGTGGCTTGCTAAGGATCAAACAATTAGGCTATATTTGGAATCTGGAAGATGAGTCTTCCTGACTTTAGGCCTGGAACTCTATTCACTGCACCACATAGCTGCCCCCTCTTATAATAAGTAATATATATCTAAAACCATGAGAAAGCTAATTGATAATGAAGATAAACTTGAAGCATCCAAATAAAATCAGGAGTGAAGCAAGGATGTCCATTATCACCACCATTATTTAATATTGTACTAGAAATTCTAGCCATAGTAATAAGAGAAGAAAAAGAAATTGGAAAAATAAAAATAGGCAATAAGGAAACAAAACTATGACACTTTGCTGATGGTATGATGGAATACTTAGAGAATCCTAGAAAATCAACTAAAAAATTTGTTGAAACAATTAACTACTTCGGCAAAGTTGCAAAATGTAAAACATACCCACATAAATCATTATCATTTCTATATACTACCAACAAAACCCAGCAGGAAGAGATAGAAAGAAAAATTTCATTTAAAATCACTGCAGACGATAAAATGATCCTTAGGAGTCTACCTGCCAAGACAAACCCAGGGATTCTATGAACACAATTACAAAACACTTTACACACAAATCTGTCCTTAGATAGATCTAAAGAACTGGAGAAATATTAATTGCTCATGGGTAGTCCAATCCAATAAAATAAAATACAATTCTACCTAAATTAATTTACTTATTCAGTGCCGTACCAATCAAACTACCAAAGAATTATTTTATATTTCTCTCTCTCTTTTTTTTTTGGCTAAGCAATGGGGTTAAGTGACTTACCTAGGGTCACACAGCTAGTAAATGTTATGTGTCTGAGGCCTGATTTGAACTCAGGTCCTCCTGAATCCAGGGCCGGTGCTCTATCTACTGCGCCACCTCGCTGCCCCAAAGAATTATTTTATAGAGCTAGAAAAAAAATAATAACAGAATTTGTCTGGAACAACAAAAGGTCAACAATATCAAAGTAATCAATTTTTTTAAAAAATGTGAAGGAAGGCAGCCTTGTAGTTCCCAGATTTTAAACTATATTACAAAGTGGTAATCATGAAAACAATCTGCTACTGGCTAAGAAATAGAGTAGTGTATCAGTGGAATAGATTAGGCACACAATTCACAGTGGTAAATGACCATAGTGATCTAAGTGTTTGATAAACTTAAGATACAAGCTTTTAGGGTAAGAACTCAACATTTGACAAAAAATGCTGGGAAAACTGGAAAACAGTTTGGCAAAAACTAGGTATAGACCAACATCATATGTGACTTAAGCATAAAGGGAAAATTGGGCAAATTAGGCAAGCATGGAATATTTTACCTGTCAAATCTATAGATGATGGAGGACTACGTCCAAGCAAGGAATAGAGGGGATTATGGGAGGCAAAATAGATAATTTTGGTTACATGAAATTAAAAAGTTTTGCACAAACATAATCAATGAAGTCAAAATTAGATGAAAAAAGGAAACTGGGAAAAATTTTGCAGCAAGTTTCTCTGATAAAGGCCTCATTTCTCAAATATCTAGGGAACTGAGTCAAATTTATAAAAATAAGAGCTGTTCCCCAGTTGATAAATGTTCAAAGATTTTCAGAAGAAGAAATCAAAACTATCAATAGTTACATGAAAAAAATGCTCTAAATCACTACTGATTAGAGAAATGTAAATTAAAATAACTCTTAGATACATCTCATACCTATCAGATTGGCTTATACGACAAAAAAGGAAAATGATAAATGTTGGGAGAGACGTGGAAAAATTGGAACACTATTGATTGCACTGTTGGTGGAGTTGTGAACTAGTCCAAGCATTCTGGAGAACAGTTTGGAACTATGTCCAAAGGGCTATAAAACTGTGTATACCCTTTGATCCATCAATACTGCTACTAGGTCTGTTTCCCAAAAAGATCAAAGAAAAGGGAAAAGGACCAATTTATAAATAATAATATTTACAACAGCTCTTTTTGTAGTGGCAAAGAATTGTATATCAAGGTGATGCCCATCAATTAGGGAATAGCTGAATAAGCTGCAGTATATGATTGTGATGAAATTCTGCTGTGCTATAAGGAATGATGCATAATCGTTAGGAATGATTTCAGAAAAACCTGGAAAGACTTACATAATCTCATGCAAAGTGAAGTGAGCAGAACTAGGAGAACATTGTAAACAGTAACAGCAATATTGTAAGGATAATCTCTGATTAAGACAATGATCCAATCCAATTCCAAAGGACACATCATGAAAATACTATCTAGCTCCAGAGAGAGAATTGATGAACTCTGAATGCAGATTGAAGCATACCTTTTTTTAAAAAAAAAAACAACAACTTTCTTCTTTGTGTGTATTTCCTTTTGCAACATGACTAATGGAAATGTTTTGCGTGACCTCACATATATAATCAAAATCAAAGTGCTTGCCTTTTCAAAGAGCGCGGAGGGGAGGAGAAGGGAGAGAGAGGATTTGGAATTCAAAATTTTAAAAAATGATCACTAAAAATTTTTACATGTGATTGAGCAATATTTAATGAAATAAAAATAATTTTAAAAATAGTCATCTCTTAAGTTAACAAGGGGTGTTCTCTGTGTTGGTGGAAAATATATCCAGACTGGTGGAATTATAAATCCTTGAAAAACTGAAATTTATGTGTGCACTAGTAGAATATCCACATGTGCTCTAAATCTCATTTATACCAAAAGGTTAAATCATTTATCTGTCTATTGTGGTTATCTGTCTCTTTATTAAGAGAAGAACCAACAGCCCATTAGTACTATATTTGCCTCAGAAAAACATCTATGCACATATATCATAAAAATTACTGGTGCTCTGCCACCCCTCTGTACAGATATTCCAGTGGGTCTTGAACCTTCCTATGGAGCTAATGAGGCAGGCTTACTCTGTATCTTGGGACTGATGAATCGACTGGCTTCAGTGGAATATTTACCTTTTTATTATCCATATTCCATCCTCCCCCCAAATTATCTCTGCAATGCCCAGGACATACTTTTTAAAGATATTTCTGTGATTTCAGATTATTGTACTGCTGGTCCTGAGATGTTGTTTCCCAAAGAGGGTCACAGAATGAACAACCTTTGCGCATAGGAAACACCTAATAAGTTAAAATATGGTAATGAGTTTTAATCCAGTTCAGTATTATGTTTATAATCTCAGTCTTTATTGTAAATGTCAAAAGAATTTGGATCGTCATTTATCCCCAGTAGTGGAAAATTAATAAAGACCATAGGAGCTATTACGATAGATAGCTATTTCTGCTCAGGCAAAGGAGGCTCTTCTTATTTGACTTACAGAATGAAAGCCAAAAATACAGACAATTGCCAGAATTTTCATTTGAGAACGATTTTTTTTTGTGCGTTTCCCAAAAGATGAATGAATTTCCTAAGTATATCTTATTTTGTAATTGCCTTTTCATTTTGACACATGAAATTCAAATTAGAAGGGACTTTAAAGATCATTTAGTCTTACCCCCTCATTTTACAAATGAGGAAACTGAGACATGTAAAGAAGTGACTTATCCAAGGTTTCACAGCTAATCAGGAATGGAACTGAATTTAGATTCTGTCTCTCAGTTCCCACTCCACTGCACTTACTAGGCTTACTACTAGTTGTCATAGAAACAGGAAGGACCTTTGTAATATTTTGGTTTTTTAATCACAGTTGTAGAAAACAATGAAGAAAAGACAATATGGGTTTCTTTGTTGTTATTTAAAAACAAAATAACTTCTAAATAAGGTGTATGCCCAATTTCTTGCCATCACTTGGTCTCAGGGTATCTTACATCATAAACTTTTCAGATATTTCAGATTTTACCTTTGAGTTAGATGACTACAGATCCATATATGGAACCAAGATGGATCTCACAATTCAATGTAGCTCTATCAAAATCTCTCTCTCTCTTTCTCTCTCTCTCCCTCTCCCTCCCTCTCTCTCTAGTATGTATATTATACACATATTATATATGTATATATAATATATATTATATACACACACATATATTTTCTATTATATATAATACCTATCTATTATATATATATATACATATATAAAAATATATAAAACCAGTGACATATTTCAATGGATCTATCTTTTATATGACCACTAGGAGGCAGCATAATCAAACAATTCAACCTTTTCTTTCAGCTGGCCATCATTCTATTTTCAACGTACTTGGCAAGAAAAGAGGCCATCATAGGGGAAGAAAACTCTTGTCTTGTCAAAATTATTTAACCTGAAAAATACATTAATACACAATCATATCACCTCTGTGATGTATCACCCCATCCCATCAGTCTAATTTGTTTCCTGTGTATTCTGAAAAGGATTCTTCTGAAGTTAGAGTGAGTGCAAAAGCAGGTCTTTAAGTAGTAAATAAAAGAAGCCCATTTTCTGATGTCTTATCCTATCTCACAGGACACATCTTTGAGATACTGGCATTAAAGAATCTAGTTCAACTCTATCAGCATCTCCCATTGCAGAAAAAAAAAAAATAAGAGCTGAAGTTTACCTAGAGTAAGTCACTTTGGGGGATTAACTTGGTGTAGTAGAAAAAGCACTGGCTTTGGAGTCAGAGTACTAGACTTCCAGTTCCTCCTCCAGCACTGAATATCTATGCAACTGTATTGGAGTCACTTCTCTCTGAGCCTCAGTTCTTTAATTTCCTATATTAGGGCTTTGGACCAGATGACCTTTAAGGCCATTTCAGCTTTAATGGTCTGATCGTGACAGAACATTGGAAATTTTCAATGCAATGAGACTAATGGAAAGTTATTTATGAATATGTATAGTCAGTCTAATATCAGAAAAATGATCTCACATATATCAAAAGACCTGATTCCATCAGGTACAAACCAGCTACATTACGTGAATTGCTTTGGCCAGTCTTCATTATCTGATCTCAAATCATACTTAAAGTGTTTCTAGAATGGAGAGATCTTCCAGAGATGGCACTTTGCTGGTGTAGCCCTTGAGAAACCAGGGTCACCTCAAAGGAAATATTACTTTTGTGGTACGAGTTGAATATCATTAGATAGAAAATATGACAATGTTCTCAGGGACATTGGTAATTTAACTGTTTTCCTTAGCCTGATTATTTTTAAGCAAATTTTATGGCATAGTGAATAAGTCATTTTACTTGGAATCATGAGGACCTGGGTTCAAATTCTGCTTCATGTAGTTGTTAATTATGTGACCCTGGGAAAGTCTTTTAAACTCTCAGAGCCTCAGTTTTCACATTTGTAAAATGAGTTGGATTTCTAAAGCTATGATCCTATGGACTTCTTTTGGGGAACCCACAAGTGATCACTATGGGGGAGCAAAAGGTATTGCTCAGACTTGGCATATAGCTTTTCCTATTACACTCTCTGAATGGAGTGTTTAGGACTGGGCCACTGGTACCACACAGGTATGAAGGGACCCTATACAGTCTTTTTGACTAGGTGAGTCATAGGAATCTTCTTCACTTTTCCTAAACCTATGGAGAAATAACAAAGAAATTGTTCTGTGAGTATATAACTTATCAACTCTTTGTCCTGGAGAATAAAAAGTGGGCTTCATATATTTCATTCTCACAATTCCAGCGGAAATAGCACTGACTTTGTAACCAGAGGACCTAGCCTCAAATTTCCAACATCCCAATCTCTTTGCACCATAGACATTTAAAACTCAAATATCTCAGACTCAAATCATTCTCTTCCCTCCGCATCTCAACCCTCTCCTCTTCCTAAATGTCCTATTACAGTTGAGAATACTAACTTCCTCCCAGACACCCAGACTCACAATCTGCGCCATCCTCAACTACTCACTCTCTCTCACATCTTATATCTAATTGCTTGACAAATGGTCATTTCTACCTTTGCAACATCTCATAATCTCCATCTCTGACCCTGTGACTACTATGGTACATGCAGACTTGGACTGTAGTTGGACTTCCTGCCTGTAGTCTTTCCCTACTCTGATCCATCCTTCACTCAGTTGTCAAAATGATCTTCCTAAAGCACGTCACTCCTCTAGTCAATAAACTGCAATGTCTCCTTATTATCTCCAGGATCAACTATAAAAATTTCTGTTTGGCTTCGAAAGCCCTTCATAACCTGCTTCCTTCCTACATTTCTAGGCTTCTTGCACCTTGCTCCCCTCTATGCACTCTGCAATCCAGTCACACCAGTCTCCTTGCTGTTCCTTATACATGACACTCCAATTCCCTACTTCGAGTATTTTTGCTGACTTTCTGCCATGCTTGGAACTCCATCCCTTGTCATCGTTGCCTCCTGGCTTCCTTCAAGTCTTAGCTAAAGTTCTACTTTCTGTAGAAAGCCTTTCCCAGTCTGCCTTAATCTTAGCACCTTTCCTCTGAGACTGCCCCTACTTGATCCTCTCTGTGTCTTGTTTGTACATATTCTGCATTTTAAAGCTTAGAAAGGGGTTTAGATATATTATTTTCTTTGATCCTCACAAAACCCCAATAAGGTTGGTATTATAATTGCCACTTTAAACATGAGGAAACTTAAGTAGAAAAAGACTTTGCCCAGGGCCACTGAGCTAGAACTATTCAGAGGCAGGATTTGAACTCTGGTCTACCTGACTCCAGGTCCTGCACTCTATCCTTTATGTCACATTGTGTGAAGTAAGAGGATTAATATAATTAAGACCATCTCCTCCCCCCCCAACCTTAATCAATTAAATTTACTAGAAAATTATACAATTCAGAACTTCATTTTATCTACACAGAGATGGTCTCTCTGTTTAGAGCATTCACATCCTTCTTACAAAAAGAAATAGAAAAATCAATGAAAACATCAACAAGTAAAGTAAGTCAGGTGCTTCAAAGAGGAAATAGAAAATCAATGAAAACATCAAGTAAAGTAAGTCTTGTGATAACATTTATATAAGACACTACTATTTGTTAGAAAGAAAACATGGAAAGGTAAAAATGACACAAAATCAGGACCCAAAGAAAATACTATGGTGTAGTGACTTCTTCCCTATCTCCCATTCCCCAATTTAATGTAGCCACCACTCTCTTTCCCCCAGAATTATAATAATAATGGAACTAGTATTACTTATTACTAATATTAAATAACAGAATTTCTATAGTAATTCAAGATTTGCCTATTTATGCTTTCATATAAACTGTAGAGCTTTAAGTAGAGGAGGGCCACTGGGGCCTTGCCCTAAGGTGTTGATTGCATTCCCAACTCTATGCCCCATTTAATGTGGTTGCCACCCATGCATACCTGTATACCGCTGCACCCACATACACATAGGAGATGGTGTCATCCCTTCTCAAATGAAGCAGTATCTCATGCTGTTTCTTCTGGATGTTATTTGGGGAATTTCCCCAGGCACAAAAAACTAGTTATGGTTCTGATGGACCTTGTGAGATGGGTCCCATGACTACTGTTATTCTCATTTTGCAGAAGAGAAAACCTATGATTGGGGGGGCAATGACTTGCCTTTGGGTATATAACTAGTAAGTGTTAAAGAAAAGATGTGAACCTAGGTCTTCTCAGGACAGTTGTCATCATAACGTCACAGATTTAGAGATGAAAGCCACCCTAGAGGTCATTATGTCTGAGCATTTTATTTTACAGATAAGGAACTGAGGCATAGTGATATTAAGTGACTTCCTCAAGGTCATACACTTAGTGTCTCAGGTGGGATTGAAATCCGGGTCTTCCTGACTCCAAGTCCAGTGCCCTATCCATTCTCTCCAACTTCACCTATACTATAATTGTCCATACTATTGCATTATGCAACTTACATTCTGGGCAGCTAAGTGACACAGTAGATAAAGTGCTGTGCCTAAAGTCAGGAAGACATGAGTTCAAATCTGGCTTCGAATACTTACTAGCTATGTGACCCTAGGCAAGTCACTTAATCCTGTATGCCTCGGTTTTCTTACTTGTAAAATGAACTGGAGAAGGAAATGACAAACTACTCCAGTATATTTGCTGAGAGAACTCCAAATGGGGTAACAAAGAGTCAGACAGACTTGAACAACAGTAACAATAACTTACCACTCTGGATGAATTGAATGAAAACAAACAAAAAATGAAACCTTACTCACCATGTTCTGTAAATATAAACTTCACAAAAGTAATTGAGATTTAGGTTATGTCTAGATAGAAAAATAAGTAAAAGATCTTGCTTTAGTCAGTATGGTGACTCCACCACACTTTCTATGAAGTCAATGAGCTAACTTCATTTCCCTTATTTTAATAAACCCTCACAGTGAACCTTGGTGAAAAAAGGGAGGTTGGGAGGCTTAATAAGGGTGAAATACTATGTGAACATATACACAAAAGTTCTGAAATTTCACCAATGTGTGGAACCCTGGTCATTCTCACTGTTGTCTGAAGCAAATAGGGATTCAGTGATTTGTCAAGGGTCAGACAATAAATGTGGGGAAAGGATTTGAACCCAGTCTTCCTGAATCCAGGTCAAGCCCTCTATCTGCTTTGCTATGCTACCTCTCAGTAGCAAGGTGTATTGGGAAAAACATGGTTTTTGTTGTAACATTCAGCCATAGTGCATTTTTGTTGACAACTTATGTGATATCCAGAAATGTTAATGGTTTCCTCTTTAAAAAAAAAAGTGGGGGTTAGATTAGATGGCCCCCAAAATCCATCCCACTCTAGATCTAGGCTCCATCCCTCTGTTCTTGGTATCTCCACTGACCAAGAAAGTTATCCTGGATCTGTTTTGTCTTCATGCATAGAGACACAGTATTAATGTTATCCCTATAACTATACATTCTGAAAGGCTTTCAAGAACTTTAATTTCCCTAGAGAAGTAGATTTACTGCCTTTATAGAAGAGGGCTTAAATATTGGAATGGGATCCTAAATCCTTTTAAACATGCTTTCAGCTTATATATGTTATTATTCTGTTGTTACGTGTTTGTAATCAACTTTAGATTGAAATGTTTTCCAAAGGTATGAGGTCTAGGGATCAGTAAGTCGCTCAAGTTAAATAGTGATGTTACTTAGTAATAGTCTCACGTTTACATAGAGCTACTTAGTTACAAAGCCCATACATGATCTAAATGATCCTCTCATCAAACTTGTGAGGGGCGAAGGGTAGGTGATAGCACCCCAAAAGATGAGAGGGTCAGGGAGGCTCAGGGACTTGTCCAAGGTCAAACTGTCAGGATTAGGCTATCAGCATGATGACTTCGATGAAGGTCTTCTGATGCTGACTCCAGCACTCTTTCTTTTCTTTTTTTCTCACATTTATTTTATTTTTAATTTAAGGAATAAAACAAGCATTTCCATAACATATTATAATAAAAAAGATGATTCCACATGAAACTGTGAATCTCTTACGTGCAACTTGTCATTCCTTTTAAATATATAATAAAGTTATCATGTAAATTTTTCTTTTTCCCCCCTTTTTCCCCTTCTCTGTAACTCAGTATGAAGTTATTAAAAACAAAAACAGCTATAGACATTAGTTAACTTTTAGAGATAATGATTGCAGCAATTTTTCAATCTTGGTCTATACCATGTGCAGCTTACTTTACAAAACAATATGGAAAGTGTACTTGAACTGACTCATAATAGTGAGATATGCTGACAATGCCTTCTCTTTTTATTTACTAAAAAAAGAAAAAAAACAAAAAACAAAAAACCTTTGCATTTTAAAATTTAAAATAAAATAATAGCAGAATGGGGAAAATAACTCATGATATGTAGAAAATAAGATCTAAAGCTGTTTGAGTTCAATTTAGATCAATTCAGCAAATTGTTGTCTTGTCCTTCCTTCCAGAAGAGGACCATGACGTGAGTGAAGTGATGCCATGACATGCAAGCAATTGGATTTAAGTGAGGCAGAGCTGTGCAAAGTCACCAATCTCACTTTCTCCTCAGGAGCCACATGGGACCAGTGGCAAGAGATAGATCAGTATGACTGGAGATGGTCCTGGATGCAGTGGGAGACCTTGGCCTTTTTAAGCTAAGGTCTTTAATAGGTCTCAGTTTGACTGAGGGCAACACCCATGCAGTGATTAAGGCTAGGTAAGAAATGAGGCAGAGAATGGCCTCTATTACCCAGTTTAAAAAAAAAAAAATCAATCTGGAAGGGGAAGACCCTCAGGGTTTCTGGCCAAAACAGAAACAATTGATTTTTGTACTCACTCTGAGCCAATCAGGGCCCAAACAATGACCAGTTGGACTTGGCCTGGGACCTATTGTTGGCCAATCAATGAGAGCCAGAGTGATTTGGGTTTAAGGCAAGGTCTTTAAGAAAAAAAAAATCTAGCCTGTAAACCTGAAGAATCTTGTGAGGTTTCAATGATCAAAATTTATACTCCTAGGGGCAGCTAGGTGGCACAGTGGATAGAGCTCTAGCCTTGGAGTCAGAAGGACCTGAGTTCAAATCCGGCCTCAGACACTTGACACTTACAGCTGTGTGACCCTGGGCAAGTCCCTTAACCCTGACTGCCTCATCAAAAAAAAGCAAAAAGAAAAAAAATTATACTCCTTTGGGCAGAGTACCTGCAGGTAAGGGTATGATACACAACGTGGACAGAGGGAAGTGAAGGGAGGGGAAGTGAAGGGAAAGAAAGAACGAGAGAGAGACAGAGAGAGAGAGCAAAAGAACTGTTGCTCAACTGGCCAGTTCTAGTAGGGCAGTTCCTATTATTACTCACAGAGGTTGTTGTTTGTCCTTCGTTCTCGAAGAGGACCATGACATCAGAAAAGTAATGCCAGGGCATGAAAGTAAATTGGATTTAAGTGAGGGAGGGCTATGCAAAGTCACTAGCCTCACTTTCTCCTCCAGAGCCATCTGAGTCCAGTAGCCAATTCAACAAATATTTACTTGGTGACTACCATGAATCAGTCAACCAAAACATATTTATTAGGTGCCTACTATGCACCAGGCACAATGTGTGGGTGGGAATAGAAAAATAAAACAATCTCTACTCTCAAGGAGCTTACATTTTATTAGGGGAGAAAGCACATAAACATTTTTAATAAATAGAAATATTTATAAAATAAAAGCAAACTAGTTTGGAAAGAGGAAAGTCCTGCCTCAGGCATTAACTTGTGTCTAAGGGGATCAGGAAAGGCCCCATATACCAGGTAAGTCTTGAGTTGAGTTTTGAATGGAGCTAGGAATTCAAAAAGACAAACTGTGGAGTTCAAAGTTTTGTGATCATGTGTTGGAAAACCAATGTTTTTATTTTTGTTTTTGATGACATTATTCCTACATGATGTTTGAATGAAATAAGAGTTTGAAACATGGGTTTTACAAAAGTAATCCTGAGCAGATTTGCTTGGATTGGCCAGGAAGAGTAGGTTCAAAGTGTTTCAGAATGAAGGCAATAATTTATAGGAGATCTACAGGAACTCATAGAAAGTCTTGGAATCCAGAGGAAGTAAGCTGAGTCTGGTGGAGAGCATGAAAGGGATACCAATAAAGGGTTTTGCTTGGTCAATGGAGTTATGTTATTTGAGCAGTTTCAACAATATAAGGAAAAAAAGTATTTCCTGGAGTTTACTAAAATGTTAAAAAAAATCTGTTAAAGTACAGACTCTTCCTAAAAACCATAAATTGTCCCCAAGTTGTCCCAACTTTGCTTGTGTTGCCTTGGGATAGTTCCTTTGTACTTGTTTTAAATAATTCAATGCCTCTAGTATTCTAATCAAATTGCTTGAATAGGTCTGAGCCCCATAATTCATTAACAATGCAGTTAGCTGCTCAAATATTTTCCAAATAGATTAGTGGACTTGTGAATCAGAGAGGAGAGGAAAAATTTTCTAATTTAGACCAAAACCTATATTATGTACTCTGCAATCCTGGAGAATTTCATTTTGTGTTGTGTGCTAAGCTATGAAATTAGAGGATAGAGATGATATGCATCTAACTCAGTATAAAAGTCAGTAAAATTTAGTTTGGAAATTAAAATAGCATGATACAAGAGATCGTAATCATCATTTTATTTTCCCAGAATGTCTTGCCCATATCATTTTACTTAAGAATGTAGGATAATGTCAACTAAGTTACCATATTTTTTAGAGTGACTAAAGGAAATCCCTAATACTTTCATAAAAGGCTTAGATTTTTTAAAAATCCTAGTAGAATATAATACAGGCTTCCCTTTGTACTGTGACTGATAGGATCATGCTTAAATTCTTATTGAAGGAAAAAAAAGTACAGCAGTTTCTATCTATTTGGTATAGAGAAAATATATTAATAGCTATTAGCATGTGTAATATCATGAGAATAAATATAAAAACTGACTTTTTAGAAAGTAATCTTTGTCTTGCTCTCCTTTAAAAATTTGTGGGGTCCCTCTCCCCAATTTTCTTTCCCATCTAGTTTTGCTTTTGCATATAAAGTGGTTGTATTCCATCATTATGTATCCAGGGGACTACCACGACCTTTAGATCTGCAATATTGGAGGAATCTAGGGAAATATATGCTATGCACATTTAATAACACCACTTCAGTGACTTAGTGAACATCTCTGTACCTGTGTATTATGAAAATATAGCATTGGGACCACAGTTGGAAAGTTCACAGACGCTACTACTGCTGTGGATGTGTTATTTCCTATATTTGCATTCACTCCATTATGTTTAATCATTTTCAGTCCTGTCCAACTCTTTGTGATCCTTTTTTGGGATTTTTCTTGGCAAAGATACTATAGAGGTTTGCCGTTTTCTTCTCCAGTTCATTTTATAGATGAGGAAACTGAGGCAAATAGGGTTAAGTGACTTGCCTAGGGTCACTCCGCTAGTAAGTTTCTGAAGCCATATTTGACCTCAGATCTTCCTGACTCTAGGCCTAGTGCTTTATCCACTGTGTCACCTAGCTGCTCACTCCATAATAGGCAAGGTTTAATTCTATGTTGTGAGATTTAGAGACCATTAGAGATCTTTATCATGTCTTGTGTTAGTGTATATGTGAGGGTATATGTGTATGTGAGTGTATACATATCATCATTCTTCTTTGCAAGAAAAATGACAGCCCCATCCAACAGAGTTGCAAAATCCCGAACAGTATTTCAGAGACAGCACAAACATATTCCTTTTAGTCAGTTAATGTTTCTCTGGAGTTTTTATTTTACTTGGACAAAGACCATTGGCGACATAAACTTTCTCCAACCCCGTATAGTCTTAAAAAATCAAGAAAAAATATTTTTTCTTCCTTCATCTCCACATTTGACAACCATATTCTTACAGACACTTCTAGTTGGCCTAATGGATAGTGTTGGATTTGGAAGTAAGAAGAGCTTATTTCAAATCCTGCCTCAGACTTTAAGTAGCTATACGACTCTAGTCAAATAACAAATGAGATGGATAGATAGTATTATGGAAACAATGAACGTGAACTTAGACAGACTTTGAGAGATAGTGGAGGATAGAAGAGTCAAACATGACTGAACAACTGAACTACTATTAAATATCTTAACACTTCCCAGCCTCAGTTTCCTTATTTGTAAAATGGCTTTAATAATAGCTTCTACCTCACAGAATTGTTGTGAGGATCAAGTGAGATAACATTAAAAGGTCTGGAAACCTTAAAGCACTTTATAAATGTAACTACGATTATTAAAATGCATGTATTGGATTCTACTCCTTCCAATTCCTAGCCAAAATTTCTCTGCTTGTTAAATGGCACCAAAGTTGTGGAAATTCCACCTTCCTGGAAGAAGGCCTAATATCAGTGTTTCCTTTCCATTAGCTTGACACGTCTCATGTGTGAAGTAATATTTGGAACTTTTGTTTTTCAAAAGCCTTCAGAACTTCAAGCAGTTCTCTTTATGCATACAACCTTAGCTAGAGTCTTATCACCAGACCTTGTTTTTTTTTTTTTTTTTTTATCAGCACGTATTGCTCTTTGGCTCACTTTTCCTTCTAAACTTTAACTAAAATTCAAACTCCTTTGCTTTCCCCCCTCCTTTGCTCAAGCGTGTGATCACATGCTGAGTAAATAATCTATAGTCCATGATCTGCTGTCCAGTCAGCCTTGTTATCCTGGCTCTAAACCCCCAAATGTCAGAAACCTTCTTGATAACTATTCCCAGGTAGGCTTCCTAACTACCTCCCCCACTGGTTATCATCATCATTGCTTACATACACACAGAGCCCCCTGGTAGCCCATTGGCTATATTTGGAAGAACTAATTGGGGGTTCTGGTGTCTTTGTTAGGGAAAAGTGACACCTTTTGAAGTTAATAAAAATCTCCTCAGCCACTGTCTCTTTATCAGATGTAACAAAATGTTTTTTGGACAAATATATTCTTGGTTAAGCCAGTGGTTAATTTCAATTTTCCTTACCATCCATTCCCTTCTTAAGAGTGAAGGATGGCAGGAGAAGTTCCTTAAAGGTACATAGTTTTCTTTGTAAGCATACTTGTGATATAATAATATAAGTGATCCAAGGCTGCATTCTAAATCAGTCTCCCAATTAAATTATCTCCCAATTTGGTTGTTGGAGCATTTTTATAATAGATATTTGAAAATGCATTTCCCACTTGTTTTAAACCAAATATATATATTATATATA